>NW_026736179.1:0-80952 GCF_949786415.1 Peromyscus eremicus | reverse complement strand
GTTTCTGCTCCTACGAGCAAGAGTTGTTTTCTGCTAAGAAGAGTCACTATTGCGCTCCCATTGCCATACACAGTGCAAATAGCACTCGCGTCTGTTCCCAGCAAGTACAGTGTATTGGACTGAAGAGAAGCTACTGTTCTGGTCAGTTTCCTAAGCAGAGTTGAACTAGATATGCCCCGTGTGTGTAGGAAGCACAGTTCTTTTGTTCTGAGCAAGCTCACTGTTCTGGCCCTATAGGAAACACAGGAGAGTAGAAGAGTGCTGTTTTCTCAAAAGCAGAGTGTGTTTCTTGCAAGGCGAGCTAGCGTTTGTTTCCCAGTCCTAAACGGAGTTGAATCCCATGCAGTTTCTGGTCCTACGAGCAAGAGTTGTTTTCTGCTAAGAAGAGTCACTATTGCGCTCCCATTGCCATACACAGTGCAAATAGCACTCGCGTCTGTTCCCAGCAAGTACAGTGTATTGGACTGAAGAGAAGCTACTGTTCTTGTCAGTTTCCTAAGCAGAGTTGAACTAGATATGCCCCGTGTGTGTAGGAAGCACAGATCTTTTGTTCTGAGCAAGCTCACTGTTCTGGCCCTATAGGAAACACAGGAGAGTAGAAGAGTGCTGTTTTTCTCAAAAGCAGAGTGTGTTTCTTGCAAGGCGAGCTAGCGTTTGTTTCCCAGTCCTAAACGGAGTTGAATCCCATGCAGTTTCTGGTCCTACGAGCAAGAGTTGTTTTCTGCTAAGAAGAGTCACTATTGCGCTCCATTGCCATACACAGTGCAAATAGCACTCGCGTCTGTTCCCAGCAAGTACAGTGTATTGGACTGAAGAGAAGCTACTGTTGTTGTCAGTTTCCTAAGCAGAGTTGAACTAGATATGCCCCGTGTGTGTAGGAAGCACAGTTCTTTTGTTCTGAGCAAGCTCACTGTTCTGGCCCTATAGGAAACACAGGAGAGTAGAAGAGTGCTGTTTTCTCAAAAGCAGAGTGTGTTTCTTGCAAGGCGAGCTAGCGTTTGTTTCCCAGTCCTAAACGGAGTTGAATCCCATGCAGTTTCTGGTCCTACGAGCAAGAGTTGTTTTCTGCTAAGAAGAGTCACTATTGCGCTCCCATTGCCATACACAGTGCAAATAGCACTCGCGTCTGTTCCCAGCAAGTACAGTGTATTGGACTGAAGAGAAGCTACTGTTCTTGTCAGTTTCCTAAGCAGAGTTGAACTAGATATGCCCCGTGTGTGTAGGAAGCACAGTTCTTTTGTTCTGAGCAAGCTCACTGTTCTGGCCCTATAGGAAACACAGGAGAGTAGAAGAGTGCTGTTTTCTCAAAAGCAGAGTGTGTTTCTTGCAAGGCGAGCTAGCGTTTGTTTCCCAGTCCTAAACGGAGTTGAATCCCATGCAGTTTCTGGTCCTACGAGCAAGAGTTGTTTTCTGCTAAGAAGAGTCACTATTGCGCTCCCATTGCCATACACAGTGCAAATAGCACTCGCGTCTGTTCCCAGCAAGTACAGTGTATTGGACTGAAGAGAAGCTACTGTTCTTGTCAGTTTCCTAAGCAGAGTTGAACTAGATATGCCCCGTGTGTGTAGGAAGCACAGTTCTTTTGTTCTGAGCAAGCTCACTGTTCTGGCCCTATAGGAAACACAGGAGAGTAGAAGAGTGCTGTTTTCTCAAAAGCAGAGTGTGTTTCTTGCAAGGCGAGCTAGCGTTTGTTTCCCAGTCCTAAACGGAGTTGAATCCCATGCAGTTTCTGGTCCTACGAGCAAGAGTTGTTTTCTGCTAAGAAGAGTCACTATTGCGCTCCCATTGCCATACACAGTGCAAATAGCACTCGCGTCTGTTCCCAGCAAGTACAGTGTATTGGACTGAAGAGAAGCTACTGTTCTTGTCAGTTTCCTAAGCAGAGTTGAACTAGATATGCCCCGTGTGTGTAGGAAGCACAGTTCTTTTGTTCTGAGCAAGCTCACTGTTCTGGCCCTATAGGAAACACAGGAGAGTAGAAGAGTGCTGTTTTCTCAAAAGCAGAGTGTGTTTCTTGCAAGGCGAGCTAGCGTTTGTTTCCCAGTCCTAAACGGAGTTGAATCCCATGCAGTTTCTGGTCCTACGAGCAAGAGTTGTTTTCTGCTAAGAAGAGTCACTATTGCGCTCCCATTGCCATACACAGTGCAAATAGCACTCGCGTCTGTTCCCAGCAAGTACAGTGTATTGGACTGAAGAGAAGCTACTGTTCTTGTCAGTTTCCTAAGCAGAGTTGAACTAGATAGGCCCCATGTGTGTAGGAAGCACAGTTCTTTTGTTCTGAGCAAGCTCACTGTTCTGGCCCTATAGGAAACACAGGAGAGTAGAAGAGTGCTGTTTTCTCAAAAGCAGAGTGTGTTTCTTGCAAGGCGAGCTAGGGTTTGTTTCCCAGTCCTAAACGGAGTTGAATCCCATGCAGTTTCTGGTCCTACGAGCAAGAGTTGTTTTCTGCTAAGAAGAGTCACTATTGCGCTCCCATTGCCATACACAGTGCAAATAGCACTCGCGTCTGTTCCCAGCAAGTACAGTGTATTGGACTGAAGAGAAGCTACTGTTCTTGTCAGTTTCCTAAGCAGAGTTGAATTAGATATGCCCCGTGTGTGTAGGAAGCACAGATCTTTTGTTCTGAGCAAGCTCACTGTTCTGTCCCTATAGGAAACACAGGAGAGTAGAAGAGTGCTGTTTACTCAAAAGCAGAGTGTGTTTCTTGCAAGGCGAGCTAGCGTTTGTTTCCCAGTCCTAATCGGAGTAGAATCCCATGCAGTTTCTGGTCCTACGAGCAAGAGTTGTTTTCTGCTAAGAAGAGTCACTATTGCGCTCCCATTGCCATACACAGTGCAAATAGCACTCGCGTCTGTTCCCAGCAAGTACAGTGTATTGGACTGAAGAGAAGATACTGTTCTGGTCAGTTTCCTAAGCAGAGTTGAACTAGATATGCCCCGTGTGTGTAGGAAGCACAGTTCTTTTGTTCTGAGCAAGCTCACTGTTCTGGCCCTATAGGAAACACAGGAGAGTAGAAGAGTGCTGTTTTCTCAAAAGCAGAGTGTGTTTCTTGCAAGGCGAGCTAGCGTTTGTTTCCCAGTCCTAAACGGAGTTGAATCCCATGCAGTTTCTGCTCCTACGAGCAAGAGTTGTTTTCTGCTAAGAAGAGTCACTATTGCGCTCCCATTGCCATACACAGTGCAAATAGCACTCGCGTCTGTTCCCAACAAGTACAGTGTATTGGACTGAAGAGAAGCTACTGTTCTGGTCAGTTTCCTAAGCAGAGTTGAACTAGATATGCCCCGTGTGTGTAGGAAGCACAGTTCTTTTGTTCTGAGCAAGCTCACTGTTCTGGCCCTATAGGAAACACAGGAGAGTAGAAGAGTGCTGTTTTCTCAAAAGCAGAGTGTGTTTCTTGCAAGGCGAGCTAGCGTTTGTTTCCCAGTCCTAAACGGAGTTGAATCCCATGCAGTTTCTGGTCCTACGAGCAAGAGTTGTTTTCTGCTAAGAAGAGTCACTATTGCGCTCCCATTGCCATACACAGTGCAAATAGCACTCGCGTCTGTTCCCAGCAAGTACAGTGTATTGGACTGAAGAGAAGCTACTGTTCTTGTCAGTTTCCTAAGCAGAGTTGAACTAGATATGCCTCGTGTGTGTAGGAAGCACAGTTCTTTTGTTCTGAGCAAGCTCACTGTTCTGGCCCTATAGGAAACACAGGAGAGTAGAAGAGTGCTGTTTTCTCAAAAGCAGAGTGTGTTTCTTGCAAGGCGAGCTAGCGTTTGTTTCCCAGTCCTAAACGGAGTTGAATCCCATGCAGTTTCTGGTCCTACGAGCAAGAGTTGTTTTCTGCTAAGAAGAGTCACTATTGCGCTCCCATTGCCATACACATTGCAAATAGCACTCGCGTCTGTTCCCAGCAAGTACAGTGTATTGGACTGAAGAGAAGCTACTGTTCTTGTCAGTTTCCTAAGCAGAGTTGAACTAGATATGCCCCGTGTGTGTAGGAAGCACAGTTCTTTTGTTCTGAGCAAGCTCACTGTTCTGGCCCTAGAGGAAACACAGGAGAGTAGAAGAGTGCTGTTTTGTCAAAAGCAGAGTGTGTTTCTTGCAAGGCGAGCTAGCGTTTGTTTCCCAGTCCTAAACGGAGTTGAATCCCATGCAGTTTCTTGTCCTACGAGCAAGAGTTGTTTTCTGCTAAGAAGAGTCACTATTGCGCTCCCATTGCCATACACAGTGCAAATAGCACTCGCGTCTGTTCCCAGCAAGTACAGTGTATTGGACTGAAGAGAAGCTACTGTTCTGGTCAGTTTCCTAAGCAGAGTTGAACTAGATATGCCCCGTGTGTGTAGGAAGCACACTTCTTTTGTTCTGAGCAAGCTCACTGTTCTGGCCCTATAGGAAACACAGGAGAGTAGAAGAGTGCTGTTTTCTCAAAAGCAGAGTGTGTTTCTTGCAAGGCGAGCTAGCGTTTGTTTCCCAGTCCTAAACGGAGTTGAATCCCATGCAGTTTCTTGTCCTACGAGCAAGAGTTGTTTTCTGCTAAGAAGAGTCACTATTGCGCTCCCATTGCCATACACAGTGCAAATAGCACTCGCGTCTGTTCCCAGCAAGTACAGTGTATTGGACTGAAGAGAAGCTACTGTTCTTGTCAGTTTCCTAAGCAGAGTTGAACCAGATATGCCCCATGTGTGTAGGAAGCACAGTTCTTTTGTTCTGAGCAAGCTCACTGTTCTGGCCCTATAGGAAACACAGGAGAGTAGAAGAGTGCTGTTTTATCAAAAGCAGAGTGTGTTTCTTGCAAGGCGAGCTAGCGTTTGTTTCCCAGTCCTAAACGGAGTTGAATCCCATGCAGTTTCTGGTCCTACGAGCAAGAGTTGTTTTCTGCTAAGAAGAGTCACTATTGCGCTCCCATTGCCATACACAGTGCAAATAGCACTCGCGTCTGTTCCCAGCAAGTACAGTGTATTGGACTGAAGAGAAGCTACTGTTCTGGTCAGTTTCCTAAGCAGAGTTGAACTAGATATGCCCCGTGTGTGTAGGAAGCACAGTTCTTTTGTTCTGAGCAAGCTCACTGTTCTGGCCCTATAGGAAACACAGGAGAGTAGAAGAGTGCTGTTTTCTCAAAAGCAGAGTGTGTTTCTTGCAAGGCGAGCTAGCGTTTGTTTCCCAGTCCTAAACGGAGTTGAATCCCATGCAGTTTCTGGTCCTACGAGCAAGAGTTGTTTTCTGCTAAGAAGAGTCACTATTGCGCTCCCATTGCCATACACAGTGCAAATAGCACTCGCGTCTGTTCCCAGCAAGTACAGTGTATTGGACTGAAGAGAAGCTACTGTTCTTGTCAGTTTCCTAAGCAGAGTTGAACTAGATATGCCCCGTGTGTGTAGGAAGCACAGTTCTTTTGTTCTGAGCAAGCTCAATGTTCTGGCCCCATAGGAAACACAGGAGAGTAGAAGAGTGCTGTTTTCTCAAAAGCAGAGTGTGTTTCTTGCAAGGCGAGCTAGCGTTTGTTTCCCAGTCCTAAACGGAGTTGAATCCCATGCAGTTTCTGCTCCTACTAGCAAGAGTTGTTTTCTGCTAAGAAGAGTCACTATTGCGCTCCCATTGCCATACACAGTGCAAATAGCACTCGCGTCTGTTCCCAGCAAGTACAGTGTATTGGACTGAAGAGAAGCTACTGTTCTGGTCAGTTTCCTAAGCAGAGTTGAACTAGATATGCCCCGTGTGTGTAGGAAGCACAGTTCTTTTGTTCTGAGCAAGCTCACTGTTCTGGCCCTATAGGAAACACAGGAGAGTAGAAGAGTGCTGTTTTCTCAAAAGCAGAGTGTGTTTCTTGCAAGGCGAGCTAGCGTTTGTTTCCCAGTCCTAAACGGAGTTGAATCCCATGCAGTTTCTGGTCCTACCAGCAAGAGTTGTTTTCTGCTAAGAAGAGTCACTATTGCGCTCCCATTGCCATACACAGTGCAAATAGCACTCGGGTCTGTTCCCAGCAAGTACAGTGTATTGGACTTAAGAGAAGCTACTGTTCTGGTCAGTTTCCTAAGCAGAGTTGAACTAGATATGCCCCGTGTGTGTAGGAAGCACAGTTCTTTAGTTCTGAGCAAGCTCACTGTTCTGGCCCTATAGGAAACACAGGAGAGTAGAAGAGTGCTGTTTTCTCAAAAGCAGAGTGTGTTTCTTGTTAGGCGAGCTAGCGTTTGTTTCCCAGTCCTAAACGGAGTTGAATCCCATGCAGTTTGTGGTCCTATGAGCAAGAGTTGTTTTCTGCTAAGAAGAGTCACTATTGTGCTCCCATTGCCATACACAGTGCAAATAGCACTCGCGTCTGTTCCCAGCAAGTACAGTGTATTGGACTGAAGAGAAGCTACTGTTCTTGTCAGTTTCCTAAGCAGAGTTGAACTAGATATGCCCCGTGTGTGTAGGAAGCACAGTTCTTTTGTTCTGAGCAAGCTCACTGTTCTGGCCCTATAGGAAACACAGGAGAGTAGAAGAGTGCTGTTTTCTCAAAAGCAGAGTGTGTTTCTTGCAAGGCGAGCTAGCGTTTGTTTCCCAGTCCTAAACGGAGTTGAATCCCATGCAGTTTCTGCTCCTACTAGCAAGAGTTGTTTTCTGCTAAGAAGAGTCACTATTGTGCTCCCATTGCCATACACAGTGCAAATAGCACTCGCGTCTGTTCCCAGCAAGTACAGTGTATTGGACTGAAGAGAAGCTACTGTTCTGGTCAGTTTCCTAAGCAGAGTTGAACTAGATATGCCCCGTGTGTGTAGGAAGCACAGTTCTTTTGTTCTGAGCAAGCTCACTGTTCTGGCCCTATAGGAAACACAGGAGAGTAGAAGAGTGCTGTTTTCTCAAAAGCAGAGTGTGTTTCTTGCAAGGCGAGCTAGCGTTTGTTTCCCAGTCCTAAACGGAGTAGAATCCCATGCAGTTAGTGGTCCTAGGAGCAAGAGTTGTTTTCTGCTAAGAAGAGTCACTATTGCGCTCCCATTGCCATACACAGTGCAAATAGCACTCGCGTCTGTTCCCAGCAAGTACAGTGTATTGGACTGAAGAGAAGCTACTGTTCTTGTCAGTTTCCTAAGCAGAGTTGAACTAGATATGCCCCGTGTGTGTAGGAAGCACACTTCTTTTGTTCTGAGCAAGCTCACTGTTCTGGCCCTATAGGAAACACAGGAGAGTAGAAGAGTGTTGTTTTCTCAAAAGCAGAGTGTGTTTCTTGCAAAGCGAGCTAGCGTTTGTTTCCCAGTCCTAAACGGAGTTGAATCCCATGCAGTTTCTGGTCCTACGAGCAAGAGTTGTTTTCTGCTAAGAAGAGTCACTATTGCGCTCCCATTGCCATACACAGTGCAAATAGCACTCGCGTCTGTTCCCAGCAAGTACAGTGTATTGGACTGAAGAGAAGCTACTGTTCTTGTCAGTTTCCTAAGCAGAGTTGAACTAGATATGCCCCGTGTGTGTAGGAAGCACAGTTCTTTTGTTCTGAGCAAGCTCACTGTTCTGGCCCTATAGGAAACACAGGAGAGTAGAAGAGTGCTGTTTTCTCAAAAGCAGAGTGTGTTTCTTGCAAGGCGAGCTAGCGTTTGTTTCCCAGTCCTAAACGGAGTTGAATCCCATGCAGTTTCTGGTCCTACGAGCAAGAGTTGTTTTCTGCTAAGAAGAGCCACTATTGTGCTCCCATTGCCATACACAGTGCAAATAGCACTCGCGTCTGTTCCCAGCAAGTACAGTGTATTGGACTGAAGAGAAGCTACTGTTCTGGTCAGTTTCCTAAGCAGAGTTGAACTAGATATGCCCCGTGTGTGTAGGAAGCACACTTCTTTTGTTCTGAGCAAGCTCACTGTTCTGGCCCTATAGGAAACACAGGAGAGTAGAAGAGTGCTGTTTTCTCAAAAGCAGAGTGTGTTTCTTGCAAGGCGAGCTAGCGTTTGTTTCCCAGTCCTAAACGGAGTAGAATCCCATGCAGTTTCTGGTCCTACGAGCAAGAGTTGTTTTCTGCTAAGAAGAGTCACTATTGCGCTCCCATTGCCATACACAGTGCAAATAGCACTCGCGTCTGTTCCCAGCAAGTACAGTGTATTGGACTGAAGAGAAGCTACTGTTCTGGTCAGTTTCCTAAGCAGAGTTGAACTAGATATGCCCCGTGTGTGTAGGAAGCACAGTTCTTTTGTTCTGAGCAAGCTCACTGTTCTGGCCCTATAGGAAACACAGGAGAGTAGAAGAGTGCTGTTTTCTCAAAAGCAGAGTGTGTTTCTTGCAAGGCGAGCTAGCGTTTGTTTCCCAGTCCTAAACGGAGTTGAATCCCATGCAGTTTCTGGTCCTACGAGCAAGAGTTGTTTTTTGCTAAGAAGAGTCACTATTGCGCTCCCATTGCCATACACAGTGCAAATAGCACTCGCGTCTGTTCCCAGCAAGTACAGTGTATTGGACTGAAGAGAAGCTACTGTTCTTGTCAGTTTCCTAAGCAGAGTTGAACTAGATATGCCCCGTGTGTGTAGGAAGCACAGTTCTTTTGTTCTGAGCAAGCTCACTGTTCTGGCTCTATAGGAAACACAGGAGAGTAGAAGAGTGCTGTTTTCTCAAAAGCAGAGTGTGTTTCTTGTAAGGCGAGCTAGCGTTTGTTTCCCAGTCCTAAACGGAGTTGAATCCCATGCAGTTTCTGGTCCTACGAGCAAGAGTTGTTTTCTGCTAAGAAGAGTCACTATTGTGCTCCCATTGCCATACACAGTGCAAATAGCACTCGCGTCTGTTCCCAGCAAGTACAGTGTATTGGACTGAAGAGAAGCTACTGTTCTGGTCAGTTTCCTAAGCAGAGTTGAAACAGATATGCCCCGTGTGTGTAGGAAGCACAGTTCTTTTGTTCTGAGCAAGCTCACTGTTCTGGCCCTATAGGAAACACAGGAGAGTAGAAGAGTGCTGTTTTCTCAAAAGCAGAGTGTGTTTCTTGCAAGGCGAGCTAGCGTTTGTTTCCCAGTCCTAAACGGAGTAGAATCCCATGCAGTTTCTGGTCCTACGAGCAAGAGTTGTTTTCTGCTAAGAAGAGTCACTATTGCGCTCCCATTGCCATACACAGTGCAAATAGCACTCGCGTCTGTTCCCAGCAAGTACAGTGTATTGGACTGAAGAGAAGCTACTGTTCTTGTCAGTTTCCTAAGCAGAGTTGAACTAGATATGCCCCGTGTGTGTAGGAAGCACAGTTCTTTTGTTCTGAGCAAGCTCACTGTTCTGGCCCTATAGGAAACACAGGAGAGTAGAAGAGTGCTGTTTTCTCAAAAGCAGAGTGTGTTTCTTGCAAGGCGAGCTAGCGTTTGTTTCCCAGTCCTAAACGGAGTTGAATCCCATGCAGATTCTGGTCCTACGAGCAAGAGTTGTTTTCTGCTAAGAAGAGCCACTATTGTGCTCCCATTGCCCTACACAGTGCAAATAGCACTCGCGTCTGTTCCCAGCAAGTACAGTGTATTGGACTGAAGAGAAGCTACTGTTCTTGTCAGTTTCCTAAGCAGAGTTGAAGTAGATATGCCCCGTGTGTGTAGGAAGCACAGTTCTTTTGTTCTGAGCAAGCTCACTGTTCTGGCCCTATAGGAAACACAGGAGAGTAGAAGAGTGCTGTTTTCTCAAAAGCAGAGTGTGTTTCTTGCAAGGCGAGCTAGCGTTTGTTTCCCAGTCCTAAACGGAGTTGAATCCCATGCAGTTTCTGGTCCTACGAGCAAGAGTTGTTTTCTGCTAAGAAGAGTCACTATTGCGCTCCCATTGCCATACACAGTGCAAATAGCACTCGCGTCTGTTCCCAGCAAGTACAGTGTATTGGACTGAAGAGAAGCTACTGTTCTGGTCAGTTTCCTAAGCAGAGTTGAACTAGATATGCCCCGTGTGTGTAGGAAGCACAGTTCTTTTGTTCTTAGCAAGCTCACTGTTCTGGCCCTATAGGAAACACAGGAGAGTAGAAGAGTGCTGTTTTCTCAAAAGCAGAGTGTGTTTCTTGCAAGGCGAGCTAGCGTTTGTTTCCCAGTCCTAAACGGAGTTGAATCCCATGCAGTTTCTGCTCCTACGAGCAAGAGTTGTTTTCTGCTAAGAAGAGTCACTATTGCGCTCCCATTGCCATACACAGTGCAAATAGCACTTGCGTCTGTTCCCAGCAAGTACAGTGTATTGGACTGAAGAGAAGCTACTGTTCTTGTCAGTTTCCTAAGCAGAGTTGAACTAGATATGCCCCGTGTGTGTAGGAAGCACAGTTCTTTGGTTCTGAGCAAGCTCACTGTTCTGGCCCTATAGGAAACACAGGAGAGTAGAAGAGTGCTGTTTTCTCAAAAGCAGAGTGTGTTTCTTGCAAGGCGAGCTAGCGTTTGTTTCCCAGTCCTAAACGGAGTTGAATCCCATGCAGTTTCTGGTCCTACGAGCAAGAGTTGTTTTCTGCTAAGAAGAGTCACTATTGCGCTCCCATTGCCATACACAGTGCAAATAGCACTCACGTCTGTTCCCAGCAAGTACAGTGTATTGGACTGAAGAGAAGCTACTGTTCTTGTCAGTTTCCTAAGCAGAGTTGAACCAGATATGCCCCGTGTGTGTAGGAAGCACAGTTCTTTTGTTCTGAGCAAGCTCACTGTTCTGGCCCTATAGGAAACACAGAAGAGTAGAAGAGTGCTGTTTTTTCAAAAGCAGAGTGTGTTTCTTGCAAGGCGAGCTAGCATTTGTTTCCTAGTCCTAAACGGAGTTGAATCCCATGCAGTTTCTGGTCCTACGAGCAAGAGTTGTTTTCTGCTAAGAAGAGTCACTATTGCGCTCCCATTGCCATACACAGTGCAAATAGCACTCGCGTCTGTTCCCAGCAAGTACAGTGTATTGGACTGAAGAGAAGCTACTGTTCTTGTCAGTTTCCTAAGCAGAGTTGAACTAGATATGCCCCGTGTGTGTAGGAAGCACACTTCTTTTGTTCTGAGCAAGCTCACTGTTCTGGCCCTATAGGAAACACAGGAGAGTAGAAGAGTGCTGTTTTCTCAAAAGCAGAGTGTGTTTCTTGCAAGGCGAGCTAGCGTTTGTTTCCCAGTCCTAAACGGAGTTGAATCAAATGCAGTTTCTGGTCCTATGAGCAAGAGTTGTTTTCTGCTAAGAAGAGTCACTATTGCGCTCCCATTGCCATACACAGTGCAAATAGCACTCGCGTCTGTTCCCAGCAAGTACAGTGTATTGGACTGAAGAGAAGCTACTGTTCTTGTCAGTTTCCTAAGCAGAGTTGAACTAGATATGCCCCGTGTGTGTAGGAAGCACACTTCTTTTGTTCTGAGCAAGCTCACTGTTCTGGCCCTATAGGAAACACAGGAGAGTAGAAGAGTGCTGTTTTCTCAAAAGCAGAGTGTGTTTCTTGCAAGGCGAGCTAGCGTTTGTTTCCCAGTCCTAAACGGAGTTGAATCCCATACAGTTTCTGGTCCTACGAGCAAGAGTTGTTTTCTGCTAAGAAGAGTCACTATTGCGCTCCCATTGCCATACACAGTGCAAATAGCACTCGCGTCTGTTCCCAGCAAGTACAGTGTATTGGACTGAAGAGAAGCTACTGTTCTTGTCAGTTTCCTAAGCAGAGTTGAACTAGATATGCCCCGTGTGTGTAGGAAGCACAGTTCTTTTGTTCTGAGCAAGCTCAATGTTCTGGCCCTATAGGAAACACAGGAGAGTAGAAGAGTGCTGTTTTCTCAAAAGCAGAGTGTGTTTCTTGCAAGGCGAGCTAGCGTTTGTTTCCCAGTCCTAAACGGAGTTGAATCCCATGCAGTTTCTGGTCCTACGAGCAAGAGTTGTTTTCTGCTAAGAAGAGTCACTATTGCGCTCCCATTGCCATACACAGTGCAAATAGCACTCGCGTCTGTTCCCAGCAAGTACAGTGTATTGGACTGAAGAGAAGCTACTGTTCTTGTCAGTTTCCTAAGCAGAGTTGAACTAGATATGCCCCGTGTGTGTAGGAAGCACACTTCTTTTGTTCTGAGCAAGCTCACTGTTCTGGCCCTATAGGAAACACAGGAGAGTAGAAGAGTGCTGTTTTCTCAAAAGCAGAGTGTGTTTCTTGCAAGGCGAGCTAGCGTTTGTTTCCCAGTCCTAAACGGAGTTGAATCAAATGCAGTTTCTGGTCCTATGAGCAAGAGTTGTTTTCTGCTAAGAAGAGTCACTATTGCGCTCCCATTGCCATACACAGTGCAAATAGCACTCGCGTCTGTTCCCAGCAAGTACAGTGTATTGGACTGAAGAGAAGCTACTGTTCTTGTCAGTTTCCTAAGCAGAGTTGAACTAGATATGCCCCGTGTGTGTAGGAAGCACACTTCTTTTGTTCTGAGCAAGCTCACTGTTCTGGCCCTATAGGAAACACAGGAGAGTAGAAGAGTGCTGTTTTCTCAAAAGCAGAGTGTGTTTCTTGCAAGGCGAGCTAGCGTTTGTTTCCCAGTCCTAAACGGAGTTGAATCCCATACAGTTTCTGGTCCTACGAGCAAGAGTTGTTTTCTGCTAAGAAGAGTCACTATTGCGCTCCCATTGCCATACACAGTGCAAATAGCACTCGCGTCTGTTCCCAGCAAGTACAGTGTATTGGACTGAAGAGAAGCTACTGTTCTTGTCAGTTTCCTAAGCAGAGTTGAACTAGATATGCCCCGTGTGTGTAGGAAGCACAGTTCTTTTGTTCTGAGCAAGCTCAATGTTCTGGCCCTATAGGAAACACAGGAGAGTAGAAGAGTGCTGTTTTCTCAAAAGCAGAGTGTGTTTCTTGCAAGGCGAGCTAGCGTTTGTTTCCCAGTCCTAAACGGAGTTGAATCCCATGCAGTTTCTGGTCCTACGAGCAAGAGTTGTTTTCTGCTAAGAAGAGTCACTATTGCGCTCCCATTGCCATACACAGTGCAAATAGCACTCGCGTCTGTTCCCAGCAAGTACAGTGTATTGGACTGAAGAGAAGCTACTGTTCTTGTCAGTTTCCTAAGCAGAGTTGAACTAGATATGCCCCGTGTGTGTAGGAAGCACAGTTCTTTTGTTCTGAGCAAGCTCACTGTTCTGGCCCTATAGGAAACACAGGAGAGTAGAAGAGTGCTGTTTTCTCAAAAGCAGAGTGTGTTTCTTGCAAGGCGAGCTAGCGTTTGTTTCCCAGTCCTAAACGGAGTTGAATCCCATGCAGTTTCTGGTCCTACGAGCAAGAGTTGTTTTCTGCTAAGAAGAGTCACTATTGCGCTCCCATTGCCATACACAGTGCAAATAGCACTCGCGTCTGTTCCCAGCAAGTACAGTGTATTGGACTGAAGAGAAGCTACTGTTCTTGTCAGTTTCCTAAGCAGAGTTGAACTAGATATGCCCCGTGTGTGTAGGAAGCACAGTTCTTTTGTTCTGAGCAAGCTCACTGTTCTGGCCCTATAGGAAACACAGGAGAGTAGAAGAGTGCTGTTTTCTCAAAAGCAGAGTGTGTTTCTTGCAAGGCGAGCTAGCGATTGTTTCCCAGTCCTAAACGAAGTTGAATCCCATGCAGATTCTGGTCCTACGAGCAAGAGTTGTTTTCTGCTAAGAAGAACCACTATTGTTCTCCCATTGCAATACACAGTGCAAATAGCACTCGCGTCTGTTCCCAGCAAGTACAGTGTATTGGACTGAAGAGAAGCTACTGTTCTTGTCAGTTTCCTAAGCAGAGTTGAACCAGATATGCCCCGTGTGTGTAGGAAGCACAGTTCTTTTGTTCTGAGCAAGCTCACTGTTCTGGCCCTATAGGAAACACAGGAGAGTAGAAGAGTGCTGTTTTCTCAAAAGCAGAGTGTGTTTGTTGCAAGGCGAGCTAGCGTTTGTTTCCCAGTCCTAAACGGAGTTGAATCCCATGCAGTTTCTGGTCCTACGAGCAAGAGTTGTTTTCTGCTAAGAAGAGTCACTATTGCGCTCCCATTGCCATACACAGTGCAAATAGCACTCGCGTCTGTTCCCAGCAAGTACAGTGTATTGGACTGAAGAGAAGCTACTGTTCTTGTCAGTTTCCTAAGCAGAGTTGAACTAGATATGCCCCGTGTGTGTAGGAAGCACAGTTCTTTTGTTCTGAGCAAGCTCAATGTTCTGGCCCTATAGGAAACACAGGAGAGTAGAAGAGTGCTGTTTTCTCAAAAGCAGAGTGTGTTTCTTGCAAGGCGAGCTAGCGTTTGTTTCCCAGTCCTAAACGGAGTTGAATCCCATGCAGTTTCTGGTCCTACGAGCAAGAGTTGTTTTCTGCTAAGAAGAGTCACTATTGCGCTCCCATTGCCATACACAGTGCAAATAGCACTCGCGTCTGTTCCCAGCAAGTACAGTGTATTGGACTGAAGAGAAGCTACTGTTCTTGTCAATTTCCTAAGCAGAGTTGAACTAGATATGCCCCGTGTGTGTAGGAAGCACAGTTCTTTTGTTCTGAGCAAGCTCACTGTTCTGGCCCTATAGGAAACACAGGAGAGTAGAAGAGTGCTGTTTTCTCAAAAGCAGAGTGTGTTTCTTGCAAGGCGAGCTAGCGTTTGTTTCCCAGTCCTAAACGGAGTTGAATCCCATGCAGTTTCTGGTCCTACGAGCAAGAGTTGTTTTCTGCTAAGAAGAGTCACTATTGCGCTCCCATTGCCATACACAGTGCAAATAGCACTCGCGTCTGTTCCCAGCAAGTACAGTGTATTGGACTGAAGAGAAGCTACTGTTCTTGTCAGTTTCCTAAGCAGAGTTGAACTAGATATGCCCCGTGTGTGTAGGAAGCACAGTTCTTTTGTTCTGAGCAAGCTCACTGTTCTGGCCCTATAGGAAACACAGGAGAGTAGAAGAGTGCTGTTTTCTCAAAAGCAGAGTGTGTTTCTTGCAAGGCGAGCTAGCATTTGTTTCCCAGTCCTAAACGGAGTTGAATCCCATGCAGATTCTGGTCCTACGAGCAAGAGTTGTTTTCTGCTAAGAAGAGCCACTATTGTGCTCCCATTGCCCTACACAGTGCAAATAGCACTCGCGTCTGTTCCCAGCAAGTACAGTGTATTGGACTGAAGAGAAGCTACTGTTCTTGTCAGTTTCCTAAGCAGAGTTGAAGTAGATATGCCCCGTGTGTGTAGGAAGCACAGTTCTTTTGTTCTGAGCAAGCTCACTGTTCTGGCCCTATAGGAAACACAGGAGAGTAGAAGAGTGCTGTTTTCTCAAAAGCAGAGTGTGTTTCTTGCAAGGCGAGCTAGCGTTTGTTTCCCAGACCTAAACGGAGTAGAATCCCATGCAGTTTCTGGTCCTACGAGCAAGAGTTGTTTTCTGCTAAGAAGAGTCACTATTGCGCTCCCATTGCCATACACAGTGCAAATAGCACTCGCGTCTGTTCCCAGCAAGTACAGTGTATTGGACTGAAGAGAAGCTACTGTTCTGGTCAGTTTCCTAAGCAGAGTTGAACTAGATATGCCCCGTGTGTGTAGGAAGCACACTTCTTTTGTTCTGAGCAAGCTCACTGTTCTGGCCCTATAGGAAACACAGGAGAGTAGAAGAGGTCTGTTTTCTCAAAAGCAGAGTGTGTTTCTTGCAAGGCGAGCTAGCGTTTGTTTCCCAGTCCTAAACGGAGTTGAATCCCATGCAGTTTCTGGTCCTATGAGCAAGAGTTGTTTTCTGCTAAGAAGAGTCACTATTGCGCTCCCATTGCCATACACAGTGCAAATAGCACTCGCGTCTGTTCCCAGCAAGTACAGTGTATTGGACTGAAGAGAAGCTACTGTTCTGGTCAGTTTCCTAAGCAGAGTTGAACTAGATATGCCCCGTGTGTGTAGGAAGCACAGTTCTTTTGTTCTGAGCAAGCTCACTGTTCTGGCCCTATAGGAAACACAGGAGAGTAGAAGAGTGCTGTTTTCTCAAAAGCAGAGTGTGTTTCTTGCAAGGCGAGCTAGCGTTTGTTTCCCAGTCCTAAACGGAGTTGAATCCCATGCAGTTTCTGCTCCTACGAGCAAGAGTTGTTTTCTGCTAAGAAGAGTCACTATTGCGCTCCCATTGCCATACACAGTGCAAATAGCACTTGCGTCTGTTCCCAGCAAGTACAGTGTATTGGACTGAAGAGAAGCTACTGTTCTTGTCAGTTTCCTAAGCAGAGTTGAACTAGATATGCCCCGTGTGTGTAGGAAGCACAGTTCTTTGGTTCTGAGCAAGCTCACTGTTCTGGCCCTATAGGAAACACAGGAGAGTAGAAGAGTGCTGTTTTCTCAAAAGCAGAGTGTGTTTCTTGCAAGGCGAGCTAGCGTTTGTTTCCCAGTCCTAAACGGAGTTGAATCCCATGCAGTTTCTGGTCCTACGAGCAAGAGTTGTTTTCTGCTAAGAAGAGTCACTATTGCGCTCCCATTGCCATACACAGTGCAAATAGCACTCGCGTCTGTTCCCAGCAATTACAGTGTATTGGACTGAAGAGAAGCTACTGTTCTTGTCAGTTTCCTAAGCAGAGTTGAACCAGATATGCCCCGTGTGTGTAGGAAGCACAGTTGTTTTGTTCTGAGCAAGCTCACTGTTCTGGCCCTATAGGAAACACAGAAGAGTAGAAGAGTGCTGTTTTTTCAAAAGCAGAGTGTGTTTCTTGCAAGGCGAGCTAGCATTTGTTTCCTAGTCCTAAACGGAGTTGAATCCCATGCAGTTTCTGGTCCTACGAGCAAGAGTTGTTTTCTGCTAAGAAGAGTCACTATTGCGCTCCCATTGCCATACACAGTGCAAATAGCACTCGCGTCTGTTCCCAGCAAGTACAGTGTATTGGACTGAAGAGAAGCTACTGTTCTTGTCAGTTTCCTAAGCAGAGTTGAACTAGATATGCCCCGTGTGTGTAGGAAGCACACTTCTTTTGTTCTGAGCAAGCTCACTGTTCTGGCCCTATAGGAAACACAGGAGAGTAGAAGAGTGCTGTTTTCTCAAAAGCAGAGTGTGTTTCTTGCAAGGCGAGCTAGCGTTTGTTTCCCAGTCCTAAACGGAGTTGAATCCCATGCAGTTTCTGGTCCTACGAGCAAGAGTTGTTTTCTGCTAAGAAGAGTCACTATTGCGCTCCCATTGCCATACACAGTGCAAATAGCACTCGCGTCTGTTCCCAGCAAGTACAGTGTATTGGACTGAAGAGAAGCTACTGTTCTTGTCAGTTTCCTAAGCAGAGTTGAACTAGATATGCCCCGTGTGTGTAGGAAGCACAGTTCTTTTGTTCTGAGCAAGCTCAATGTTCTGGCCCTATAGGAAACACAGGAGAGTAGAAGAGTGCTGTTTTCTCAAAAGCAGAGTGTGTTTCTTGCAAGGCGAGCTAGCGTTTGTTTCCCAGTCCTAAACGGAGTTGAATCCCATGCAGTTTCTGGTCCTACGAGCAAGAGTTGTTTTCTGCTAAGAAGAGTCACTATTGCGCTCCCATTGCCATACACAGTGCAAATAGCACTCGCGTCTGTTCCCAGCAAGTACAGTGTATTGGACTGAAGAGAAGCTACTGTTCTTGTCAGTTTCCTAAGCAGAGTTGAACTAGATATGCCCCGTGTGTGTAGGAAGCACAGTTCTTTTGTTCTGAGCAAGCTCACTGTTCTGGCCCTATAGGAAACACAGGAGAGTAGAAGAGTGCTGTTTTCTCAAAAGCAGAGTGTGTTTCTTGCAAGGCGAGCTAGCATTTGTTTCCCAGTCCTAAACGGAGTTGAATCCCATGCAGTTTCTGGTCCTACGAGCAAGAGTTGTTTTCTGCTAAGAAGAGTCACTATTGCGCTCCCATTGCCATACACAGTGCAAATAGCACTCGCGTCTGTTCCCAGCAAGTACAGTGTATTGGACTGAAGAGAAGCTACTGTTCTTGTCAGTTTCCTAAGCAGAGTTGAACTAGATATGCCCCGTGTGTGTAGGAAGCACAGTTCTTTTGTTCTGAGCAAGCTCACTGTTCTGGCCCTATAGGAAACACAGGAGAGTAGAAGAGTGCTGTTTTCTCAAAAGCAGAGTGTGTTTCTTGCAAGGCGAGCTAGCGTTTGTTTCCCAGACCTAAACGGAGTAGAATCCCATGCAGTTTCTGGTCCTACGAGCAAGAGTTGTTTTCTGCTAAGAAGAGTCACTATTGCGCTCCCATTGC
This sequence comes from Peromyscus eremicus, assembly GCF_949786415.1. Classification (NCBI taxonomy): domain Eukaryota; kingdom Metazoa; phylum Chordata; class Mammalia; order Rodentia; family Cricetidae; genus Peromyscus; species Peromyscus eremicus. The sequence goes on along the minus strand of NW_026736179.1, from coordinate 62,948 downwards.
CATACACAGTGCAAATAGCACTCGCGTCTGTTCCCAGCAAGTACAGTGTATTGGACTGAAGAGAAGCTACTGTTCTGGTCAGTTTCCTAAGCAGAGTTGAACTAGATATGCCCCGTGTGTGTAGGAAGCACACTTCTTTTGTTCTGAGCAAGCTCACTGTTCTGGCCCTATAGGAAACACAGGAGAGTAGAAGAGTGCTGTTTTCTCAAAAGCAGAGTGTGTTTCTTGCAAGGCGAGCTAGCGTTTGTTTCCCAGTCCTAAACGGAGTTGAATCCCATGCAGTTTCTGGTCCTACGAGCAAGAGTTGTTTTCTGCTAAGAAGAGTCACTATTGCGCTCCCATTGCCATACACAGTGCAAATAGCACTCGCGTCTGTTCCCAGCAAGTACAGTGTATTGGACTGAAGAGAAGCTACTGTTCTGGTCAGTTTCCTAAGCAGAGTTGAACTAGATATGCCCCGTGTGTGTAGGAAGCACACTTCTTTTGTTCTGAGCAAGCTCACTGTTCTGGCCCTATAGGAAACACAGGAGAGTAGAAGAGTGCTGTTTTCTCAAAAGCAGAGTGTGTTTCTTGCAAGGCGAGCTAGCGTTTGTTTCCCAGTCCTAAACGGAGTTGAATCCCATGCAGTTTCTGGTCCTACGAGCAAGAGTTGTTTTCTGCTAAGAAGAGTCACTATTGCGCTCCCATTGCCATACACAGTGCAAATAGCACTCGCGTCTGTTCCCAGCAAGTACAGTGTATTGGACTGAAGAGAAGCTACTGTTCTTGTCAGTTTCCTAAGCAGAGTTGAACTAGATATGCCCCGTGTGTGTAGGAAGCACAGTTCTTTGGTTCTGAGCAAGCTCACTGTTCTGGCCCTATAGGAAACACAGGAGAGTAGAAGAGTGCTGTTTTCTCAAAAGCAGAGTGTGTTTCTTGCAAGGCGAGCTAGCGTTTGTTTCCCAGTCCTAAACGGAGTTGAATCCCATGCAGTTTGTGGTCCTACGAGCAAGAGTTGTTTTCTGCTAAGAAGAGTCACTATTGCGCTCCCATTGCCATACACAGTGCAAATAGCACTCGCGTCTGTTCCCAGCAAGTACAGTGTATTGGACTGAAGAGAAGCTACTGTTCTTGTCAGTTTCCTAAGCAGAGTTGAACTAGATATGCCCCGTGTGTGTAGGAAGCACAGTTCTTTTGTTCTGAGCAAGCTCACTGTTCTGGCCCTATAGGAAACACAGGAGAGTAGAAGAGTGCTGTTTTCTCAAAAGCAGAGTGTGTTTCTTGCAAGGCGAGCTAGCGTTTGTTTCCCAGTCCTAAACGGAGTTGAATCCCATGCAGATTCTGGTCCTACGAGCAAGAGTTGTTTTCTGCTAAGAAGAGCCACTATTGTGCTCCCATTGCCCTACACAGTGCAAATAGCACTCGCGTCTGTTCCCAGCAAGTACAGTGTATTGGACTGAAGAGAAGCTACTGTTCTTGTCAGTTTCCTAAGCAGAGTTGAAGTAGATATGCCCCGTGTGTGTAGTAAGCACAGTTCTTTTGTTCTGAGCAAGCTCACTGTTCTGGCCCTATAGGAAACACAGGAGAGTAGAAGAGTGCTGTTTTCTCAAAAGCAGAGTGTGTTTCTTGCAAGGCGAGCTAGCGTTTGTTTCCCAGACCTAAACGGAGTTGAATCCCATGCAGTTTCTGGTCCTACGAGCAAGAGTTGTTTTCTGCTAAGAAGAGTCACTATTGCGCTCCCATTGCCATACACAGTGCAAATAGCACTCGCGTCTGTTCCCAGCAAGTACAGTGTATTGGACTGAAGAGAAGCTACTGTTCTGGTCAGTTTCCTAAGCAGAGTTGAACCAGATATGCCCCGTGTGTGTAGGAAGCACAGTTGTTTTGTTCTGAGCAAGCTCACTGTTCTGGCCCTATAGGAAACACAGAAGAGTAGAAGAGTGCTGTTTTTTCAAAAGCAGAGTGTGTTTCTTGCAAGGCGAGCTAGCGTTTGTTTCCTAGTCCTAAACGGAGTTGAATCCCATGCAGTTTCTGGTCCTACGAGCAAGAGTTGTTTTCTGCTAAGAAGAGTCACTATTGCGCTCCCATTGCCATACACAGTGCAAATAGCACTCACGTCTGTTCCCAGGAAGTACAGTGTATTGGACTGAAGAGAAGCTACTGTTCTTGTCAGTTTCCTAAGCAGAGTTGAACTAGATATGCCCCGTGTGTGTAGGAAGCACACTTCTTTTGTTCTGAGCAAGCTCACTGTTCTGGCCCTATAGGAAACACAGGAGAGTAGAAGAGTGCTGTTTTCTCAAAAGCAGAGTGTGTTTCTTGCAAGGCGAGCTAGCGTTTGTTTCCCAGTCCTAAACGGAGTTGAATCCCATGCAGTTTCTGGTCCTATGAGCAAGAGTTGTTTTCTGCTAAGAAGAGTCACTATTGCGCTCCCATTGCCATACACAGTGCAAATAGCACTCGCGTCTGTTCCCAGCAAGTACAGTGTATTGGACTGAAGAGAAGCTACTGTTCTTGTCAGTTTCCTAAGCAGAGTTGAACTAGATATGCCCCGTGTGTGTAGGAAGCACACTTCTTTTGTTCTGAGCAAGCTCACTGTTCTGGCCCTATAGGAAACACAGGAGAGTAGAAGAGTGCTGTTTTCTCAAAAGCAGAGTGTGTTTCTTGCAAGGCGAGCTAGCGTTTGTTTCCCAGTCCTAAACGGAGTTGAATCCCATACAGTTTCTGGTCCTACGAGCAAGAGTTGTTTTCTGCTAAGAAGAGTCACTATTGAGCTCCCATTGCCATACACAGTGCAAATAGCACTCGCGTCTGTTCCCAGCAAGTACAGTGTATTGGACTGAAGAGAAGCTACTGTTCTTGTCAGTTTCCTAAGCAGAGTTGAACTAGATATGCCCCGTGTGTGTAGGAAGCACAGTTCTTTTGTTCTGAGCAAGCTCAATGTTCTGGCCCTATAGGAAACACAGGAGAGTAGAAGAGTGCTGTTTTCTCAAAAGCAGAGTGTGTTTCTTGCAAGGCGAGCTAGCGTTTGTTTCCCAGTCCTAAACGGAGTTGAATCCCATGCAGTTTCTGGTCCTACGAGCAAGAGTTGTTTTCTGCTAAGAAGAGTCACTATTGCGCTCCCATTGCCATACACAGTGCAAATAGCACTCGCGTCTGTTCCCAGCAAGTACAGTGTATTGGACTGAAGAGAAGCTACTGTTCTTGTCAGTTTCCTAAGCAGAGTTGAACTAGATATGCCCCGTGTGTGTAGGAAGCACAGTTCTTTTGTTCTGAGCAAGCTCAATGTTCTGGCCCTATAGGAAACACAGGAGAGTAGAAGAGTGCTGTTTTCTCAAAAGCAGAGTGTGTTTCTTGCAAGGCGAGCTAGCGTTTGTTTCCCAGTCCTAAACGGAGTTGAATCCCATGCAGATTCTGGTCCTATGAGCAAGAGTTGTTTTCTGCTAAGAAGAGCCACTATTGTGCTCCCATTGCCCTACACAGTGCAAATAGCACTCGCGTCTGTTCCCAGCAAGTACAGTGTATTGGACTGAAGAGAAGCTACTGTTCTTGTCAGTTTCCTAAGCAGAGTTGAAGTAGATATGCCCCGTGTGTGTAGGAAGCACAGTTCTTTTGTTCTGAGCAAGCTCACTGTTCTGGCCCTATAGGAAACACAGGAGAGTAGAAGAGTGCTGTTTTCTCAAAAGCAGAGTGTGTTTCTTGCAAGGCGAGCTAGCGTTTGTTTCCCAGACCTAAACGGAGTAGAATCCCATGCAGTTTCTGGTCCTACGAGCAAGAGTTGTTTTCTGCTAAGAAGAGTCACTATTGCGCTCTCATTGACATACACAGTGCAAATAGCACTCGCGTCTGTTCCCAGCAAGTACAGTGTATTGGACTGAAGAGAAGCTACTGTTCTGGTCAGTTTCCTAAGCAGAGTTGAACTAGATATGCCCCGTGTGTGTAGGAAGCACACTTCTTTTGTTCTGAGCAAGCTCACTGTTCTGGCCCTATAGGAAACACAGGAGAGTAGAAGAGTGCTGTTTTCTCAAAAGCAGAGTGTGTTTCTTGCAAGGCGAGCTAGCGTTTGTTTCCCAGTCCTAAACGGAGTTGAATCCCATGCAGATTCTGGTCCTACGAGCAAGAGTTGTTTTCTGCTAAGAAGAGCCACTATTGTGCTCCCATTGCCCTACACAGTGCAAATAGCACTCGCGTCTGTTCCCAGCAAGTACAGTGTATTGGACTGAAGAGAAGCTACTGTTCTTGTCAGTTTCCTAAGCAGAGTTGAAGTAGATATGCCCCGTGTGTGTAGGAAGCACAGTTCTTTGGTTCTGAGCAAGCTCACTGTTCTGGCCCTATAGGAAACACAGGAGAGTAGAAGAGTGCTGTTTTCTCAAAAGCAGAGTGTGTTTCTTGCAAGGCGAGCTAGCGTTTGTTTCCCAGACCTAAACGGAGTAGAATCCCATGCAGTTTCTGGTCCTACGAGCAAGAGTTGTTTTCTGCTAAGAAGAGTCACTATTGCGCTCCCATTGCCATACACAGTGCAAATAGCACTCGCGTCTGTTCCCAGCAAGTACAGTGTATTGGACTGAAGAGAAGCTACTGTTCTTGTCAGTTTCCTAAGCAGAGTTGAACTAGATATGCCCCGTGTGTGTAGGAAGCACAGTTCTTTTGTTCTGAGCAAGCTCACTGTTCTGGCCCTATAGGAAACACAGGAGAGTAGAAGAGTGCTGTTTTCTCAAAAGCAGAGTGTGTTTCTTGCAAGGCGAGCTAGCGTTTGTTTCCCAGTCCTAAACGGAGTTGAATCCCATGCAGATTCTGGTCCTATGAGCAAGAGTTGTTTTCTGCTAAGAAGAGCCACTATTGTGCTCCCATTGCCCTACACAGTGCAAATAGCACTCGCGTCTGTTCCCAGCAAGTACAGTGTATTGGACTGAAGAGAAGCTACTGTTCTTGTCAGTTTCCTAAGCAGAGTTGAAGTAGATATGCCCCGTGTGTGTAGGAAGCACAGTTCTTTTGTTCTGAGCAAGCTCACTGTTCTGGCCCTATAGGAAACACAGGAGAGTAGAAGAGTGCTGTTTTCTCAAAAGCAGAGTGTGTTTCTTGCAAGGCGAGCTAGCGTTTGTTTCCCAGACCTAAACGGAGTAGAATCCCATGCAGTTTCTGGTCCTACGAGCAAGAGTTGTTTTCTGCTAAGAAGAGTCACTATTGCGCTCTCATTGACATACACAGTGCAAATAGCACTCGCGTCTGTTCCCAGCAAGTACAGTGTATTGGACTGAAGAGAAGCTACTGTTCTGGTCAGTTTCCTAAGCAGAGTTGAACTAGATATGCCCCGTGTGTGTAGGAAGCACACTTCTTTTGTTCTGAGCAAGCTCACTGTTCTGGCCCTATAGGAAACACAGGAGAGTAGAAGAGTGCTGTTTTCTCAAAAGCAGAGTGTGTTTCTTGCAAGGCGAGCTAGCGTTTGTTTCCCAGTCCTAAACGGAGTTGAATCCCATGCAGATTCTGGTCCTACGAGCAAGAGTTGTTTTCTGCTAAGAAGAGCCACTATTGTGCTCCCATTGCCCTACACAGTGCAAATAGCACTCGCGTCTGTTCCCAGCAAGTACAGTGTATTGGACTGAAGAGAAGCTACTGTTCTTGTCAGTTTCCTAAGCAGAGTTGAAGTAGATATGCCCCGTGTGTGTAGGAAGCACAGTTCTTTTGTTCTGAGCAAGCTCACTGTTCTGGCCCTATAGGAAACACAGGAGAGTAGAAGAGTGCTGTTTTCTCAAAAGCAGAGTGTGTTTCTTGCAAGGCGAGCTAGCGTTTGTTTCCCAGACCTAAACGGAGTAGAATCCCATGCAGTTTCTGGTCCTACGAGCAAGAGTTGTTTTCTGCTAAGAAGAGTCACTATTGCGCTCCCATTGCCATACACAGTGCAAATAGCACTCGCGTCTGTTCCCAGCAAGTACAGTGTATTGGACTGAAGAGAAGCTACTGTTCTGGTCAGTTTCCTAAGCAGAGTTGAACTAGATATGCCCCGTGTGTGTAGGAAGCACACTTCTTTTGTTCTGAGCAAGCTCACTGTTCTGGCCCTATAGGAAACACAGGAGAGTAGAAGAGTGCTGTTTTCTCAAAAGCAGAGTGTGTTTCTTGCAAGGCGAGCTAGCGTTTGTTTCCCAGTCCTAAACGGAGTTGAATCCCATGCAGTTTCTGGTCCTACGAGCAAGAGTTGTTTTCTGCTAAGAAGAGTCACTATTGCGCTCCCATTGCCATACACAGTGCAAATAGCACTCGCGTCTGTTCCCAGCAAGTACAGTGTATTGGACTGAAGAGAAGCTACTGTTCTGGTCAGTTTCCTAAGCAGAGTTGAACTAGATATGCCCCGTGTGTGTAGGAAGCACACTTCTTTTGTTCTGAGCAAGCTCACTGTTCTGGCCCTATAGGAAACACAGGAGAGTAGAAGAGTGCTGTTTTCTCAAAAGCAGAGTGTGTTTCTTGCAAGGCGAGCTAGCGTTTGTTTCCCAGTCCTAAACGGAGTTGAATCCCATGCAGTTTCTGGTCCTACGAGCAAGAGTTGTTTTCTGCTAAGAAGAGTCACTATTGCGCTCCCATTGCCATACACAGTGCAAATAGCACTCGCGTCTGTTCCCAGCAAGTACAGTGTATTGGACTGAAGAGAAGCTACTGTTCTTGTCAGTTTCCTAAGCAGAGTTGAACTAGATATGCCCCGTGTGTGTAGGAAGCACAGTTCTTTGGTTCTGAGCAAGCTCACTGTTCTGGCCCTATAGGAAACACAGGAGAGTAGAAGAGTGCTGTTTTCTCAAAAGCAGAGTGTGTTTCTTGCAAGGCGAGCTAGCGTTTGTTTCCCAGTCCTAAACGGAGTTGAATCCCATGCAGTTTGTGGTCCTACGAGCAAGAGTTGTTTTCTGCTAAGAAGAGTCACTATTGCGCTCCCATTGCCATACACAGTGCAAATAGCACTCGCGTCTGTTCCCAGCAAGTACAGTGTATTGGACTGAAGAGAAGCTACTGTTCTTGTCAGTTTCCTAAGCAGAGTTGAACTAGATATGCCCCGTGTGTGTAGGAAGCACAGTTCTTTTGTTCTGAGCAAGCTCACTGTTCTGGCCCTATAGGAAACACAGGAGAGTAGAAGAGTGCTGTTTTCTCAAAAGCAGAGTGTGTTTCTTGCAAGGCGAGCTAGCGTTTGTTTCCCAGTCCTAAACGGAGTTGAATCCCATGCAGATTCTGGTCCTACGAGCAAGAGTTGTTTTCTGCTAAGAAGAGCCACTATTGTGCTCCCATTGCCCTACACAGTGCAAATAGCACTCGCGTCTGTTCCCAGCAAGTACAGTGTATTGGACTGAAGAGAAGCTACTGTTCTTGTCAGTTTCCTAAGCAGAGTTGAAGTAGATATGCCCCGTGTGTGTAGTAAGCACAGTTCTTTTGTTCTGAGCAAGCTCACTGTTCTGGCCCTATAGGAAACACAGGAGAGTAGAAGAGTGCTGTTTTCTCAAAAGCAGAGTGTGTTTCTTGCAAGGCGAGCTAGCGTTTGTTTCCCAGACCTAAACGGAGTTGAATCCCATGCAGTTTCTGGTCCTACGAGCAAGAGTTGTTTTCTGCTAAGAAGAGTCACTATTGCGCTCCCATTGCCATACACAGTGCAAATAGCACTCGCGTCTGTTCCCAGCAAGTACAGTGTATTGGACTGAAGAGAAGCTACTGTTCTGGTCAGTTTCCTAAGCAGAGTTGAACCAGATATGCCCCGTGTGTGTAGGAAGCACAGTTGTTTTGTTCTGAGCAAGCTCACTGTTCTGGCCCTATAGGAAACACAGAAGAGTAGAAGAGTGCTGTTTTTTCAAAAGCAGAGTGTGTTTCTTGCAAGGCGAGCTAGCGTTTGTTTCCTAGTCCGGAACGGAGTTGAATCCCATGCAGTTTCTGGTCCTACGAGCAAGAGTTGTTTTCTGCTAAGAAGAGTCACTATTGCGCTCCCATTGCCATACACAGTGCAAATAGCACTCGCGTCTGTTCCCAGGAAGTACAGTGTATTGGACTGAAGAGAAGCTACTGTTCTTGTCAGTTTCCTAAGCAGAGTTGAACTAGATATGCCCCGTGTGTGTAGGAAGCACACTTCTTTTGTTCTGAGCAAGCTCACTGTTCTGGCCCTATAGGAAACACAGGAGAGTAGAAGAGTGCTGTTTTCTCAAAAGCAGAGTGTGTTTCTTGCAAGGCGAGCTAGCGTTTGTTTCCCAGTCCTAAACGGAGTTGAATCCCATGCAGTTTCTGGTCCTATGAGCAAGAGTTGTTTTCTGCTAAGAAGAGTCACTATTGCGCTCCCATTGCCATACACAGTGCAAATAGCACTCGCGTCTGTTCCCAGCAAGTACAGTGTATTGGACTGAAGAGAAGCTACTGTTCTTGTCAGTTTCCTAAGCAGAGTTGAACTAGATATGCCCCGTGTGTGTAGGAAGCACAGATCTTTTGTTCTGAGCAAGCTCACTGTTCTGGCCCTATAGGAAACACAGGAGAGTAGAAGAGTGCTGTTTTCTCAAAAGCAGAGTGTGTTTCTTGCAAGGCGAGCTAGCGTTTGTTTCCCAGTCCTAAACGGAGTTGAATCCCATACAGTTTCTGGTCCTACGAGCAAGAGTTGTTTTCTGCTAAGAAGAGTCACTATTGAGCTCCCATTGCCATACACAGTGCAAATAGCACTCGCGTCTGTTCCCAGCAAGTACAGTGTATTGGACTGAAGAGAAGCTACTGTTCTTGTCAGTTTCCTAAGCAGAGTTGAACTAGATATGCCCCGTGTGTGTAGGAAGCACAGTTCTTTTGTTCTGAGCAAGCTCAATGTTCTGGCCCTATAGGAAACACAGGAGAGTAGAAGAGTGCTGTTTTCTCAAAAGCAGAGTGTGTTTCTTGCAAGGCGAGCTAGCGTTTGTTTCCCAGTCCTAAACGGAGTTGAATCCCATGCAGTTTCTGGTCCTACGAGCAAGAGTTGTTTTCTGCTAAGAAGAGTCACTATTGCGCTCCCATTGCCATACACAGTGCAAATAGCACTCGCGTCTGTTCCCAGCAAGTACAGTGTATTGGACTGAAGAGAAGCTACTGTTCTTGTCAGTTTCCTAAGCAGAGTTGAACTAGATATGCCCCGTGTGTGTAGGAAGCACAGTTCTTTTGTTCTGAGCAAGCTCAATGTTCTGGCCCTATAGGAAACACAGGAGAGTACAAGAGTGCTGTTTTCTCAAAAGCAGAGTGTGTTTCTTGCAAGGCGAGCTAGCGTTTGTTTCCCAGTCCTAAACGGAGTTGAATCCCATGCAGTTTCTGGTCCTACGAGCAAGAGTTGTTTTCTGCTAAGAAGAGTCACTATTGCGCTCCCATTGCCATACACAGTGCAAATAGCACTCGCGTCTGTTCCCAGCAAGTACAGTGTATTGGACTGAAGAGAAGCTACTGTTCTTGTCAGTTTCCTAAGCAGAGTTGAACTAGATATGCCCCGTGTGTGTAGGAAGCACAGTTCTTTTGTTCTGAGCAAGCTCACTGTTCTGGCCCTATAGGAAACACAGGAGAGTAGAAGAGTGCTGTTTTCTCAAAAGCAGAGTGTGTTTCTTGCAAGGCGAGCTAGCGTTTGTTTCCCAGTCCTAAACGGAGTTGAATCCCATGCAGTTTCTGGTCCTACGAGCAAGAGTTGTTTTCTGCTAAGAAGAGTCACTATTGCGCTCCCATTGCCATACACAGTGCAAATAGCACTCGCGTCTGTTCCCAGCAAGTACAGTGTATTGGACTGAAGAGAAGCTACTGTTCTTGTCAGTTTCCTAAGCAGAGTTGAACTAGATATGCCCCGTGTGTGTAGGAAGCACAGTTCTTTTGTTCTGAGCAAGCTCAATGTTCTGGCCCTATAGGAAACACAGGAGAGTAGAAGAGTGCTGTTTTCTCAAAAGCAGAGTGTGTTTCTTGCAAGGCGAGCTAGCGTTTGTTTCCCAGTCCTAAACGGAGTTGAATCCCATGCAGTTTCTGGTCCTACGAGCAAGAGTTGTTTTCTGCTAAGAAGAGTCACTATTGCGCTCCCATTGCCATACACAGTGCAAATAGCACTCGCGTCTGTTCCCAGCAAGTACAGTGTATTGGACTGAAGAGAAGCTACTGTTCTTGTCAGTTTCCTAAGCAGAGTTGAACTAGATATGCCCCGTGTGTGTAGGAAGCACAGTTCTTTTGTTCTGAGCAAGCTCACTGTTCTGGCCCTATAGGAAACACAGGAGAGTAGAAGAGTGCTGTTTTCTCAAAAGCAGAGTGTGTTTCTTGCAAGGCGAGCTAGCGTTTGTTTCCCAGTCCTAAACGGAGTTGAATCCCATGCAGTTTCTGGTCCTACGAGCAAGAGTTGTTTTCTGCTAAGAAGAGTCACTATTGCGCTCCCATTGCCATACACAGTGCAAATAGCACTCGTGTCTGTTCCCAGCAAGTACAGTGTATTGGACTGAAGAGAAGCTACTGTTCTTGTCAGTTTCCTAAGCAGAGTTGAACTAGATATGCCCCGTGTGTGTAGGAAGCACAGTTCTTTTGTTCTGAGCAAGCTCACTGTTCTGGCCCTATAGGAAACACAGGAGAGTAGAAGAGTGCTGTTTTCTCAAAAGCAGAGTGTGTTTCTTGCAAGGCGAGCTAGCGATTGTTTCCCAGTCCTAAACGGAGTTGAATCCCATGCAGATTCTGGTCCTACGAGCAAGAGTTGTTTTCTGCTAAGAAGAACCACTATTGTGCTCCCATTGCCATACACAGTGAAAATAGCACTCGCGTCTGTTCCCAGCAAGTACAGTGTATTGGACTGAAGAGAAGCTACTGTTCTGGTCAGTTTCCTAAGCAGAGTTGAACCAGATATGCCCCGTGTGTGTAGGAAGCACAGTTCTTTTGTTCTGAGCAAGCTCACTGTTCTGGCCCTATAGGAAACACAGGAGAGTAGAAGAGTGCTGTTTTATCAAAAGCAGAGTGTGTTTCTTGCAAGGCGAGCTAGCGTTTGTTTCCCAGTCCTAAACGGAGTAGAATCCCATGCAGTTTCTGGTCCTACGAGCAAGAGTTGTTTTCTGCTAAGAAGAGTCACTATTGCGCTCCCATTGCCATACACAGTGCAAATAGCACTCGCGTCTGTTCCCAGCAAGTACAGTGTATTGACTGAAGAGAAGCTACTGTTCTTGTCAGTTTCCTAAGCAGAGTTGAACTAGATATGCCCCGTGTGTGTAGCAAGCACAGTTCTTTTGTTCTGAGCAAGCTCACTGTTCTGGCCCTATAGGAAACACAGGAGAGTAGAAGAGTGCTGTTTTCTCAAAAGCAGAGTGTGTTTCTTGCAAGGCGAGCTAGCGTTTGTTTCCCAGTCCTAAACGGAGTTGAATCCCATGCAGTTTCTGCTCCTACGAGCAAGAGTTGTTTTCTGCTAAGAAGAGTCACTATTGCGCTCCCATTGCCATACACAGTGCAAATAGCACTCGTGTCTGTTCCCAGCAAGTACAGTGTATTGGACTGAAGAGAAGCTACTGTTCTGGTCAGTTTCCTAAGCAGAGTTGAACTAGATATGCCCCGTGTGTGTAGGAAGCACAGTTCTTTGGTTCTGAGCAAGCTCACTGTTCTGGCCCTATAGGAAACACAGGAGAGTAGAAGAGTGCTGTTTTCTCAAAAGCAGAGTGTGTTTCTTGCAAGGCGAGCTAGCGTTTGTTTCCCAGTCCTAAACGGAGTTGAATCCCATGCAGTTTCTGGTCCTACGAGCAAGAGTTGTTTTCTGCTAAGAAGAGTCACTATTGCACTCCCATTGCCATACACAGTGCAAATAGCACTCGCGTCTGTTCCCAGCAAGTACAGTGTATTGGACTGAAGAGAAGCTACTGTTCTTGTCAGTTTCCTAAGCAGAGTTGAACTAGATATGCCCCGTGTGTGTAGGAAGCACAGTTCTTTTGTTCTGAGCAAGCTCACTGTTCTGGCCCTATAGGAAACACAGGAGAGTAGAAGAGTGCTGTTTTCTCAAAAGCAGAGTGTGTTTCTTGCAAGGCGAGCTAGCGTTTGTTTCCCAGTCCTAAACGGAGTTGAATACCATGCAGTTTCTGGTCCTACGAGCAAGAGTTGTTTTCTGCTAAGAAGAGTCACTATTGCGCTCCCATTGCCATACACAGTGCAAATAGCACTCGCGTCTGTTCCCAGCAAGTACAGTGTATTGGACTGAAGAGAAGCTACTGTTCTTGTCAGTTTCCTAAGCAGAGTTGAACTAGATATGCCCCGTGTGTGTAGGAAGCACAGTTCTTTTGTTCTGAGCAAGCTCACTGTTCTGGCCCTATAGGAAACACAGGAGAGTAGAAGAGTGCTGTTTTCTCAAAAGCAGAGTGTGTTTCTTGCAAGGCGAGCTAGCGTTTGTTTCCCAGTCCTAAAGGGAGTTGAATGCCATGCAGTTTCTGGTCCTACGAGCAAGAGTTGTTTTCTGCTAAGAAGAGTCACTATTGCGCTCCCATTGCCATACACAGTGCAAATAGCACTCGCGTCTGTTCCCAGCAAGTACAGTGTATTGGACTGAAGAGAAGCTACTGTTCTGGTCAGTTTCCTAAGCAGAGTTGAACTAGATATGCCCCGTGTGTGTAGGAAGCACAGTTCTTTTGTTCTGAGCAAGCTCACTGTTCTGGCCCTATAGGAAACACAGGAGAGTAGAAGAGTGCTGTTTTCTCAAAAGCAGAGTGTGTTTCTTGCAAGGCGAGCTAGCGTTTGTTTCCCAGTCCTAAACGGAGTTGAATCCCATGGAGATTCTGATCCTACGAGCAAGAGTTGTTTTCTGCTAAGAAGAGTCACTATTGCGCTCCCATTGCCATACACAGTGCAAATAGCACTCGCGTCTGTTCCCAGCAAGTACAGTGTATTGGACTGAAGAGAAGCTACTGTTCTTGTCAGTTTCCTAAGCAGAGTTGAACTAGATATGCCCCGTGTGTGTAGGAAGCACAGTTCTTTTGTTCTGAGCAAGCTCACTGTTCTGGCCCTATAGGAAACACAGGAGAGTAGAAGAGTGCTGTTTTCTCAAAAGCAGAGTGTGTTTCTTGCAAGGCGAGCTAGCGTTTGTTTCCCAGTCCTAAAGGGAGTTGAATCCCATGCAGTTTCTGGTCCTACGAGCAAGAGTTGTTTTCTGCTAAGAAGAGTCACTATTGCGCTCCCATTCCCATACACAGTGCAAATAGCACTCGCGTCTGTTCCCAGCAAGTACAGTGTATTGGACTGAAGAGAAGCTACTGTTCTGGTCAGTTTCCTAAGCAGAGTTGAACTAGATATGCCCCGTGTGTGTAGGAAGCACAGTTCTTTTGTTCTGAGCAAGCTCAATGTTCTGGCCCTATAGGAAACACAGGAGAGTAGAAGAGTGCTGTTTTCTCAAAAGCAGAGTGTGTTTCTTGCAAGGCGAGCTAGCGTTTGTTTCCCAGTCCTAAACGGAGTTGAATCCCATGCAGTTTCTGGTCCTACGAGCAAGAGTTGTTTTCTGCTAAGAAGAGTCACTATTGCGCTCCCATTGCCATACACAGTGCAAATAGCACTCGCGTCTGTTCCCAGCAAGTACAGTGTATTGGACTGAAGAGAAGCTACTGTTCTTGTCAGTTTCCTAAGCAGAGTTGAACTAGATATGCCCCGTGTGTGTAGGAAGCACAGTTCTTTTGTTCTGAGCAAGCTCAATGTTCTGGCCCCATAGGAAACACAGGAGAGTAGAAGAGTGCTGTTTTCTCAAAAGCAGAGTGTGTTTCTTGCAAGGCGAGCTAGCGTTTGTTTCCCAGTCCTAAACGGAGTTGAATCCCATGCAGTTTCTGCTCCTACTAGCAAGAGTTGTTTTCTGCTAAGAAGAGTCACTACTGCGCTCCCATTGCCATACACAGTGCAAATAGCACTCGCGTCTGTTCCCAGCAAGTACAGTGTATTGGACTGAAGAGAAGCTACTGTTCTTGTCAGTTTCCTAAGCAGAGTTGAACTAGATATGCCCCGTGTGTGTAGGAAGCACAGTTCTTTTGTTCTGAGCAAGCTCACTGTTCTGGCCCTATAGGAAACACAGGAGAGTAGAAGAGTGCTGTTTTCTCAAAAGCAGAGTGTGTTTCTTGCAAGGCGAGCTAGCGTTTGTTTCCCAGTCCTAAACGGAGTTGAATCCCATGCAGTTTCTGCTCCTACTAGCAAGAGTTGTTTTCTGCTAAGAAGAGTCACTATTGCGCTCCCATTGCCATACACAGTGCAAATAGCACTCGCGTCTGTTCCCAGCAAGTACAGTGTATTGGACTGAAGAGAAGCTACTGTTCTGGTCAGTTTCCTAAGCAGAGTTGAACTAGATATGCCCCGTGTGTGTAGGAAGCACAGTTCTTTTGTTCTGAGCAAGCTCACTGTTCTGGCCCTATAGGAAACACAGGAGAGTAGAAGAGTGCTGTTTTCTCAAAAGCAGAGTGTGTTTCTTGCAAGGCGAGCTAGCGTTTGTTTCCCAGTCCTAAAAGGAGTTGAATCCCATGCAGTTTCTGGTCCTACGAGCAAGAGTTGTTTTCTGCTAAGAAGAGTCACTATTGCGCTCCCATTGCCATACACAGTGCAAATAGCACTCGCGTCTGTTCCCAGCAAGTACAGTGTATTGGACTGAAGAGAAGCTACTGTTCTGGTCAGTTTCCTAAGCAGAGTTGAACTAGAAATGCCCCGTGTGTGTAGGAAGCACAGTTCTTTTGTTCTGAGCAAGCTCACTGTTCTGGCCCTATAGGAAACACAGGAGAGTAGAAGAGTGCTGTTTTCTCAAAAGCAGAGTGTGTTTCTTGCAAGGCGAGCTAGCGTTTGGTTCCCAGTCCTAAACGGAGTTGAATCCCATGGAGATTCTGATCCTACGAGCAAGAGTTGTTTTCTGCTAAGAAGAGTCACTATTGCGCTCCCATTGCCATACACAGTGCAAATAGCACTCGCGTCTGTTCCCAGCAAGTACAGTGTATTGGACTGAAGAGAAGCTACTGTTCTTGTCAGTTTCCTAAGCAGAGTTGAACTAGATATGCCCCGTGTGTGTAGGAAGCACAGTTCTTTTGTTCTGAGCAAGCTCACTGTTCTGGCCCTATAGGAAACACAGGAGAGTAGAAGAGTGCTGTTTTCTCAAAAGCAGAGTGTGTTTCTTGCAAGGCGAGCTAGCGTTTGTTTCCCAGTCCTAAAGGGAGTTGAATCCCATGCAGTTTCTGGTCCTAGGAGCAAGAGTTGTTTTCTGCTAAGAAGAGTCACTATTGCGCTCCCATTCCCATACACAGTGCAAATAGCACTCGCGTCTGTTCCCAGCAAGTACAGTGTATTGGACTGAAGAGAAGCTACTGTTCTGGTCAGTTTCCTAAGCAGAGTTGAACTAGATATGCCCCGTGTGTGTAGGAAGCACAGTTCTTTTGTTCTGAGCAAGCTCAATGTTCTGGCCCTATAGGAAACACAGGAGAGTAGAAGAGTGCTGTTTTCTCAAAAGCAGAGTGTGTTTCTTGCAAGGCGAGCTAGCGTTTGTTTCCCAGTCCTAAACGGAGTTGAATCCCATGCAGTTTCTGGTCCTACGAGCAAGAGTTGTTTTCTGCTAAGAAGAGTCACTATTGCGCTCCCATTGCCATACAAAGTGCAAATAGCACTCGCGTCTGTTCCCAGCAAGTACAGTGTATTGGACTGAAGAGAAGCTACTGTTCTTGTCAGTTTCCTAAGCAGAGTTGAACTAGATATGCCCCGTGTGTGTAGGAAGCACAGTTCTTTTGTTCTGAGCAAGCTCACTGTTCTGGCCCCATAGGAAACACAGGAGAGTAGAAGAGTGCTGTTTTCTCAAAAGCAGAGTGTGTTTCTTGCAAGGCGAGCTAGCGTTTGTTTCCCAGTCCTAAACGGAGTTGAATCCCATGCAGTTTCTGGTCC
This sequence comes from Peromyscus eremicus, assembly GCF_949786415.1. Classification (NCBI taxonomy): domain Eukaryota; kingdom Metazoa; phylum Chordata; class Mammalia; order Rodentia; family Cricetidae; genus Peromyscus; species Peromyscus eremicus. The sequence continues at coordinate 47,132 of NW_026736179.1, read as the reverse complement.
TACGAGCAAGAGTTGTTTTCTGCTAAGAAGAGTGACTATTGCGCTCCCATTGCCATACACAGTGCAAATAGCACTCGCGTCTGTTCCCAGCAAGTACAGTGTATTGGACTGAAGAGAAGCTACTGTTCTTGTCAGTTTCCTAAGCAGAGTTGAACTAGATATGCCCCGTGTGTGTAGGAAGCACAGTTCTTTTGTTCTGAGCAAGCTCACTGTTCTGGCCCTATAGGAAACACAGGAGAGTAGAAGAGTGCTGTTTTCTCAAAAGCAGAGTGTGTTTCTTGCAAGGCGAGCTAGCGTTTGTTTCCCAGTCCTAAACGGAGTTGAATCCCATGCAGTTTCTGGTCCTACGAGCAAGAGTTGTTTTCTGCTAAGAAGAGTCACTATTGCACTCCCATTGCCATACACAGTGCAAATAGCACTCGCGTCTGTTCCCAGCAAGTACAGTGTATTGGACTGAAGAGAAGCTACTGTTCTTGTCAGTTTCCTAAGCAGAGTTGAACTAGATATGCCCCGTGTGTGTAGGAAGCACAGTTCTTTTGTTCTGAGCAAGCTCACTGTTCTGGACCTATAGGAAACACAGGAGAGTAGAAGAGTGCTGTTTTCTCAAAAGCAGAGTGTGTTTCTTGCAAGGCGAGCTAGCGTTTGTTTCCCAGTCCTAAACGGAGTTGAATCCCATGCAGTTTCTGGTCCTACGAGCAAGAGTTGTTTTCTGCTAAGAAGAGTCACTATTGCGCTCCCATTGCCATACACAGTGCTAATAGCACTCGTGTCTGTTCCCAGCAAGTACAGTGTATTGGACTTAAGAGAAGCTACTGTTCTGGTCAGTTTCCTAAGCAGAGTTGAACTAGATATGCCCCGTGTGTGTAGGAAGCACAGTTCTTTTGTTCTGAGCAAGCTCACTGTTCTGGCCCTACAGGAAACACAGGAGAGTAGAAGAGTGCTGTTTTCTCAAAAGCAGAGTGTGTTTCTTGTTAGGCGAGCTAGCGTTTGTTTCCCAGTCCTAAACGGAGTTGAATTCCAAGCAGTTTGTGGTCCTATGAGCAAGAGTTGTTTTCTGCTAAGAAGAGTCACTATTGTGCTCCCATTGCCATACACAGTGCAAATAGCACTCGCGTCTGTTCCCAGCAAGTACAGTGTATTGGACTGAAGAGAAGCTACTGTTCTTGTCAGTTTCCTAAGCAGAGTTGAACTAGATATGCCCCGTGTGTGTAGGAAGCACAGTTCTTTTGTTCTGAGCAAGCTCACTGTTCTGGCCCTATAGGAAACACAGGAGAGTAGAAGAGTGCTGTTTTCTCAAAAGCAGAGTGTGTTTCTTGCAAGGCGAGCTAGCGTTTGTTTCCCAGTCCTAAACGGAGTTGAATCCCATGCAGTTTCTGCTCCTACTAGCAAGAGTTGTTTTCTGCTAAGAAGAGTCACTATTGCGCTCCCATTGCCATACACAGTGCAAATAGCACTCGCGTCTGTTCCCAGCAAGTACAGTGTATTGGACTGAAGAGAAGCTACTGTTCTGGTCAGTTTCCTAAGCAGAGTTGAACTAGATATGCCCCGTGTGTGTAGGAAGCACAGTTCTTTTGTTCTGAGCAAGCTAACTGTTCTGGCCCTATAGGAAAATCAGGAGAGTAGAAGAGTGCTGTTTTCTCAAAAGCAGAGTGTGTTTCTTGCAAGGCGAGCTAGCGTTTGTTTCCCAGTCCTAAAAGGAGTTGAATCCCATGCAGTTTCTGGTCCTAGGAGCAAGAGTTGTTTTCTGCTAAGAAGAGTCACTATTGCGCTCCCATTGCCATACACAGTGCAAATAGCACTCGCGTCTGTTCCCAGCAAGTACAGTGTATTGGACTGAAGAGAAGCTACTGTTCTGGTCAGTTTCCTAAGCAGAGTTGAACTAGATATGCCCCGTGTGTGTAGGAAGCACAGTTCTTTTGTTCTGAGCAAGCTCACTGTTCTGGCCCTATAGGAAACACAGGAGAGTAGAAGAGTGCTGTTTTCTCAAAAGCAGAGTGTGTTTCTTGCAAGGCGAGCTAGCGTTTGTTTCCCAGTCCTAAACGGAGTTGAATCCCATGCAGTTTCTGGTCCTACGAGCAAGAGTTGTTTTCTGCTAAGAAGAGTCACTATTGCGCTCCCATTGCCATACACAGTGCAAATAGCACTCGCGTCTGTTCCCAGCAAGTACAGTGTATTGGACTGAAGAGAAGCTACTGTTCTGGTCAGTTTCCTAAGCAGAGTTGAACTAGATATGCCCCGTGTGTGTAGGAAGCACAGTTCTTTTGTTCTGAGCAAGCTCACTGTTCTGGCCCTATAGGAAACACAGGAGAGTAGAAGAGTGCTGTTTTCTCAAAAGCAGAGTGTGTTTCTTGCAAGGCGAGCTAGCGTTTGTTTCCCAGTCCTAAAGGGAGTTGAATCCCATGCAGTTTCTGGTCCTACGAGCAAGAGTTGTTTTCTGCTAAGAAGAGTCACTATTGCGCTCCCATTGCCATACACAGTGCAAATAGCACTCGCGTCTGTTCCCAGCAAGTACAGTGTATTGGACTGAAGAGAAGCTACTGTTCTTGTCAGTTTCCTAAGCAGAGTTGAACTAGATATGCCCCGTGTGTGTAGGAAGCACAGTTCTTTTGTTCTGAGCAAGCTCACTGTTCTGGCCCTATAGGAAACACAGGAGAGTAGAAGAGTGCTGTTTTCTCAAAAGCAGAGTGTGTTTCTTGCAAGGCGAGCTAGCGTTTGTTTCCCAGTCCTAAAGGGAGTTGAATCCCATGCAGTTTCTGGTCCTAGGAGCAAGAGTTGTTTTCTGCTAAGAAGAGTCACTATTGCGCTCCCATTCCCATACACAGTGCAAATAGCACTCGCATCTGTTCCCAGCAAGTACAGTGTATTGGACTGAAGAGAAGCTACTGTTCTGGTCAGTTTCCTAAGCAGAGTTGAACTAGATATGCCCCGTGTGTGTAGGAAGCACAGTTCTTTTGTTCTGAGCAAGCTCAATGTTCTGGCCCTATAGGAAACACAGGAGAGTAGAAGAGTGCTGTTTTCTCAAAAGCAGAGTGTGTTTCTTGCAAGGCGAGCTAGCGTTTGTTTCCCAGTCCTAAACGGAGTTGAATCCCATGCAGTTTCTGGTCCTACGAGCAAGAGTTGTTTTCTGCTAAGAAGAGTCACTATTGCGCTCCCATTGCCATACACAGTGCAAATAGCACTCGCGTCTGTTCCAGCAAGTACAGTGTATTGGACTGAAGAGAAGCTACTGTTCTTGTCAGTTTCCCAAGCAGAGTTGAACTAGATATGCCCCGTGTGTGTAGGAAGCACAGTTCTTTTGTTCTGAGCAAGCTCAATGTTCTGGCCCCATAGGAAACACAGGAGAGTAGAAGAGTGCTGTTTTCTCAAAAGCAGAGTGTGTTTCTTGCAAGGCGAGCTAGCGTTTGTTTCCCAGTCCTAAACGGAGTTGAATCCCATGCAGTTTCTGGTCCTACGAGCAAGAGTTGTTTTCTGCTAAGAAGAGTCACTATTGCGCTCCCATTGCCATACACAGTGCAAATAGCACTCGCGTCTGTTCCCAGCAAGTACAGTGTATTGGACTGAAGAGAAGCTACTGTTCTTGTCAGTTTCCTAAGCAGAGTTGAACTAGATATGCCCCGTGTGTGTAGGAAGCACAGTTCTTTTGTTCTGAGCAAGCTCACTGTTCTGGCCCTATAGGAAACACAGGAGAGTAGAAGAGTGCTGTTTTCTCAAAAGCAGAGTGTGTTTCTTGCAAGGCGAGCTAGCGTTTGTTTCCCAGTCCTAAACGGAGTTGAATCCCATGCAGTTTCTGCTCCTACGAGCAAGAGTTGTTTTCTGCTAAGAAGAGTCACTATTGCGCTCCCATTGCCATACACAGTGCAAATAGCACTCGCGTCTGTTCCCAGCAAGTACAGTGTATTGGACTGAAGAGAAGCTACTGTTCTGGTCAGTTTCCTAAGCAGAGTTGAACTAGATATGCCCCGTGTGTGTAGGAAGCACAGTTCTTTTGTTCTGAGCAAGCTCAATGTTCTGGCCCCATAGGAAACACAGGAGAGTAGAAGAGTGCTGTTTTCTCAAAAGCAGAGTGTGTTTCTTGCAAGGCGAGCTAGCGTTTGTTTCCCAGTCCTAAACGGAGTTGAATCCCATGCAGTTTCTGGTCCTACGAGCAAGAGTTGTTTTCTGCTAAGAAGAGTCACTATTGCGCTCCCATTGCCATACACAGTGCAAATAGCACTCGCGTCTGTTCCCAGCAAGTACAGTGTATTGGACTGAAGAGAAGCTACTGTTCTTGTCAGTTTCCTAAGCAGAGTTGAACTAGATATGCCCCGTGTGTGTAGGAAGCACAGTTCTTTTGTTCTGAGCAAGCTCACTGTTCTGGCCCTATAGGAAACACAGGAGAGTAGAAGAGTGCTGTTTTCTCAAAAGCAGAGTGTGTTTCTTGCAAGGCGAGCTAGCGTTTGTTTCCCAGTCCTAAACGGAGTTGAATCCCATGCAGTTTCTGCTCCTACGAGCAAGAGTTGTTTTCTGCTAAGAAGAGTCACTATTGCGCTCCCATTGCCATACACAGTGCAAATAGCACTCGCGTCTGTTCCCAGCAAGTACAGTGTATTGGACTGAAGAGAAGCTACTGTTCTGGTCAGTTTCCTAAGCAGAGTTGAACTAGATATGCCCCGTGTGTGTAGGAAGCACAGTTCTTTTGTTCTGAGCAAGCTCACTGTTCTGGCCCTATAGGAAACACAGGAGAGTAGAAGAGTGCTGTTTTCTCAAAAGCAGAGTGTGTTTCTTGCAAGGCGAGCTAGCCTTTGTTTCCCAGTCCTAAAAGGAGTTGAATCCCATGCAGTTTCTGGTCCTACGAGCAAGAGTTGTTTTCTGCTAAGAAGAGTCACTATTGCGCTCCCATTGCCATACACAGTGCAAATAGCACTCGCGTCTGTTCCCAGCAAGTACAGTGTATTGGACTGAAGAGAAGCTACTGTTCTGGTCAGTTTCCTAAGCAGAGTTGAACTAGAAATGCCCCGTGTGTGTAGGAAGCACAGTTCTTTTGTTCTGAGCAAGCTCACTTTTCTGGCCCTATAGGAAACACAGGAGAGTAGAAGAGTGCTGTTTTCTCAAAAGCAGAGTGTGTTTCTTGCAAGGCGAGCTAGCGTTTGTTTCCCAGTCCTAAACGGAGTTGAATCCCATGCAGTTTCTGGTCCTACGAGCAAGAGTTGTTTTCTGCTAAGAAGAGTCACTATTGCGCTCCCATTGCCATACACAGTGCAAATAGCACTCGCGTCTGTTCCCAGCAAGTACAGTGTATTGGACTTAAGAGAAGCTACTGTTCTGGTCAGTTTTCTAAGCAGAGTTGAACTAGATATGCCCCGTGTGTGTAGGAAGCACAGTTCTTTTGTTCTGAGCAAGCTCACTGTTCTGGCACTATAGGAAACACAGGAGAGTAGAAGAGTGCTGTTTTCTCAAAAGCAGAGTGTGTTTCTTGCAAGGCGAGCTAGCGTTTGTTTCCCAGTCCTAAACGGAGTTGAATCCCATGTAGTTTCTGGTCCTACGAGCAAGAGTTGTTTTCTGCTAAGAAGAGTCACTATTGCGCTCCCATTGCCATACACAGTGCAAATAGCACTCGCGTCTGTTCCCAGCAAGTACAGTGTATTGGACTGAAGAGAAGCTACTGTTCTGGTCAGTTTCCTAAGCAGAGTTGAACTAGATATGCCCCGTGTGTGTAGGAAGCACAGTTCTTTTGTTCTGAGCAAGCTCACTGTTCTGGCCCTATAGGAAACACAGGAGAGTAGAAGAGTGCTGTTTTCTCAAAAGCAGAGTGTGTTTCTTGCAAGGCGAGCTAGCGTTTGTTTCCCAGTCCTAAACGGAGTTGAATCCCATGGAGATTCTGGTCCTACGAGCAAGAGTTGTTTTCTGCTAAGAAGAGTCACTATTGCGCTCCCATTGCCATACACAGTGCAAATAGCACTCGCGTCTGTTCCCAGCAAGTACAGTGTATTGGACTGAAGAGAAGCTACTGTTCTTGTCAGTTTCCTAAGCAGAGTTGAACTAGATATGCCCCGTGTGTGTAGGAAGCACAGTTCTTTTGTTCTGAGCAAGCTCACTGTTCTGGCCCTATAGGAAACACAGGAGAGTAGAAGAGTGCTGTTTTCTCAAAAGCAGAGTGTGTTTCTTGCAAGGCGAGCTAGCGTTTGTTTCCCAGTCCTAAACGGAGTTGAATCCCATGCAGATTCTGGTCCTACGAGCAAGAGTTGTGTTCTGCTAAGAAGAACCACTATTGTGCTCCCATTCCCATACACAGTGCAAATAGCACTCGCGTCTGTTCCCAGCAAGTACAGTGTATTGGACTGAAGAGAAGCTACTGTTCTGGTCAGTTTCCTAAGCAGAGTTGAACTAGATATGCCCCGTGTGTGTAGGAAGCAAAGTTCTTTTGTTCTGAGCAAGCTCACTGTTCTGGCCCTATAGGAAACACAGGAGAGTAGAAGAGTGCTGTTTTCTCAAAAGCAGAGTGTGTTTCTTGCAAGGCGAGCTAGCGTTTGTTTCCCAGTCCTAAACGGAGTTGAATCCCATGCAGTTTCTGCTCCTACGAGCAAGAGTTGTTTTCTGCTAAGAAGAGTCACTATTGCGCTCCCATTGCCATACACAGTGCAAATAGCACTCGCGTCTCTTCCCAGCAAGTACAGTGTATTGGACTGAAGAGAAGCTACTGTTCTTGTCAGTTTCCTAAGCAGAGTTGAACTAGATATGCCCCGTGTGTGTAGGAAGCACAGTTCTTTTGTTCTGAGCAAGCTCACTGTTCTGGCCCTATAGGAAACACAGGAGAGTAGAAGAGTGCTGTTTTCTCAAAAGCAGAGTGTGTTTCTTGCAAGGCGAGCTAGCGTTTGTTTCCCAGTCCTAAACGGAGTTGAATCCCATGCAGATTTGGTCCTACCAGCAAGAGTTGTTTTCTGCTAAGAAGAGCCACTATTGTGCTCCCATTGCCATACACAGTGCAAATAGCACTCGCGTCTGTTCCCAGCAAGTACAGTGTATTGGACTGAAGAGAAGCTACTGTTCTTGTCAGTTTCCTAAGCAGAGTCGAACTAGATATGCCCCGTGTGTGTAGGAAGCACAGTTCTTTTGTTCTGAGCAAGCTCACTGTTCTGGCCCTATAGGAAACACAGGAGAGTAGAAGAGTGCTGTTTTCTCAAAAGCAGAGTGTGTTTCTTGTAAGGCGAGCTAGCGTTTGTTTCCCAGTCCTAAACGGAGTTGAATCCCATGCAGTTTCTGGTCCTAGGAGCAAGAGTTGTTTTCTGCTAAGAAGAGTCACTATTGCGCTCCCATTGCCATACACAGTGCAAATAGCACTCGCGTCTGTTCCCAGCAAGTACAGTGTATTGGACTGAAGAGAAGCTACTGTTCTTGTCAGTTTCCTAAGCAGAGTTGAACTAGATATGCCCCGTGTGTGTAGGAAGCACAGTTCTTTTGTTCTGAGCAAGCTCACTGTTCTGGCCCTATAGGAAACACAGGAGAGTAGAAGAGTGCTGTTTTCTCAAAAGCAGAGTGTGTTTCTTGTTAGGCGAGCTAGCGTTTGTTTCCCAGTCTTAAACGGAGTTGAATCCCAAGCAGTTTGTGGTCCTATGAGCAAGAGTTGTTTTCTGCTAAGAAGAGTCACTATTGTGCTCCCATTGCCATACACAGTGCAAATAGCACTCGCGTCTGTTCCCAGCAAGTACAGTGTATTGGACTGAAGAGAAGCTACTGTTCTGGTCAGTTTCCTAAGCAGAGTTGAACTAGATATGCCCCGTGTGTGTAGGAAGCACAGTTCTTTTGTTCTGAGCAAGCTCACTGTTCTGGCCCTATAGGAAACACAGGAGAGTAGAAGAGTGCTGTTTTCTCAAAAGCAGAGTGTGTTTCTTGCAAGGCGAGCTAGCGTTTGTTTCCCAGTCCTAAACGGAGTTGAATCCCATGCAGTTTCTGGTCCTAGGAGCAAGAGTTGTTTTCTGCTAAGAAGAGTCACTATTGCGCTCCCATTGCCATACACAGTGCAAATAGCACTCGCGTCTGTTCCCAGCAAGTACAGTGTATTGGACTGAAGAGAAGCTACTGTTCTTGTCAGTTTCCTAAGCAGAGTTGAACTAGATATGCCCCGTGTGTGTAGGAAGCACAGTTCTTTTGTTCTGAGCAAGCTCACTGTTCTGGCCCTATAGGAAAATCAGGAGAGTAGAAGAGTGCTGTTTTCTCAAAAGCAGAGTGTGTTTCTTGCAAGGCGAGCTAGCGTTTGTTTCCCAGTCCTAAAAGGAGTTGAATCCCATGCAGTTTCTGGTCCTAGGAGCAAGAGTTGTTTTCTGCTAAGAAGAGTCACTATTGCGCTCCCATTGCCATACACAGTGCAAATAGCACTCGCGTCTGTTCCCAGCAAGTACAGTGTATTGGACTGAAGAGAAGCTACTGTTCTGGTCAGTTTCCTAAGCAGAGTTGAACTAGATATGCCCCGTGTGTGTAGGAAGCACAGTTCTTTTGTTCTGAGCAAGCTCACTGTTCTGGCCCTATAGGAAACACAGGAGAGTAGAAGAGTGCTGTTTTCTCAAAAGCAGAGTGTGTTTCTTGCAAGGCGAGCTAGCGTTTGTTTCCCAGTCCTAAACGGAGTTGAATCCCATGCAGTTTCTGGTCCTACGAGCAAGAGTTGTTTTCTGCTAAGAAGAGTCACTATTGCGCTCCCATTGCCATACACAGTGCAAATAGCACTCGCGTCTGTTCCCAGCAAGTACAGTGTATTGGACTGAAGAGAAGCTACTGTTCTTGTCAGTTTCCTAAGCAGAGTTGAACTAGATATGCCCCGTGTGTGTAGGAAGCACAGTTCTTTTGTTCTGAGCAAGCTCACTGTTCTGGCCCTATAGGAAACACAGGAGAGTAGAAGAGTGCTGTTTTCTCAAAAGCAGAGTGTGTTTCTTGCAAGGCGAGCTAGCGTTTGTTTCCCAGTCCTAAACGGAGTTGAATCCCATGGAGATTCTGGTCCTACGAGCAAGAGTTGTTTTCTGCTAAGAAGAGTCACTATTGCGCTCCGATTGCCATACACAGTGCAAATAGCACTCGCGTCTGTTCCCAGCAAGTACAGTGTATTGGACTGAAGAGAAGCTACTGTTCTTGTCAGTTTCCTAAGCAGAGTTGAACTAGATATGCCCCGTGTGTGTAGGAAGCACAGTTCTTTTGTTCTGAGCAAGCTCACTGTTCTGGCCCTATAGGAAACACAGGAGAGTAGAAGAGTGCTATTTTCTCAAAAGCAGAGTGTGTTTCTTGCAAGGCGAGCTAGCGTTTGTTTCCCAGTCCTAAAGGGAGTTGAATCCCATTCAGTTTCTGGTCCTAGGAGCAAGAGTTGTTTTCTGCTAAGAAGAGTCACTATTGAGCTCCCATTCCCATACACAGTGCAAATAGCACTCGCGTCTGTTCCCAGCAAGTACAGTGTATTGGACTGAAGAGAAGCTACTGTTCTGGTCAGTTTCCTAAGCAGAGTTGAACTAGATATGCCCCGTGTGTGTAGGAAGCACAGTTCTTTTGTTCTGAGCAAGCTCAATGTTCTGGCCCCATAGGAAACACAGGAGAGTAGAAGAGTGCTGTTTTCTCAAAAGCAGAGTGTGTTTCTTGCAAGGCGAGCTAGCGTTTGTTTCCCAGTCCTAAACGGAGTTGAATCCCATGCAGTTTCTGCTCCTACTAGCAAGAGTTGTTTTCTGCTAAGAAGAGTCACTATTGCGCTCCCATTGCCATACACAGTGCAAATAGCACTCGCGTCTGTTCCCAGCAAGTACAGTGTATTGGACTGAAGAGAAGCTACTGTTCTTGTCAGTTTCCTAAGCAGAGTTGAACTAGATATGCCCCGTGTGTGTAGGAAGCACAGTTCTTTTGTTCTGAGCAAGCTCACTGTTCTGGCCCTATAGGAAACACAGGAGAGTAGAAGAGTGCTGTTTTCTCAAAAGCAGAGTGTGTTTCTTGCAAGGCGAGCTAGCGTTTGTTTCCCAGTCCTAAACGGAGTTGAATCCCATGCAGTTTCTGCTCCTACTAGCAAGAGTTGTTTTCTGCTAAGAAGAGTCACTATTGCGCTCCCATTGCCATACACAGTGCAAATAGCACTCGCGTCTGTTCCCAGCAAGTACAGTGTATTGGACTGAAGAGAAGCTACTGTTCTGGTCAGTTTCCTAAGCAGAGTTGAACTAGATATGCCCCGTGTGTGTAGGAAGCACAGTTCTTTTGTTCTGAGCAAGCTCACTGTTCTGGCCCTATAGGAAACACAGGAGAGTAGAAGAGTGCTGTTTTCTCAAAAGCAGAGTGTGTTTCTTGCAAGGCGAGCTAGCGTTTGTTTCCCAGTCCTAAAAGGAGTTGAATCCCATGCAGTTTCTGGTCCTACGAGCAAGAGTTGTTTTCTGCTAAGAAGAGTCACTATTGCGCTCCCATTGCCATACACAGTGCAAATAGCACTCGCGTCTGTTCCCAGCAAGTACAGTGTATTGGACTGAAGAGAAGCTACTGTTCTGGTCAGTTTCCTAAGCAGAGTTGAACTAGAAATGCCCCGTGTGTGTAGGAAGCACAGTTCTTTTGTTCTGAGCAAGCTCACTGTTCTGGCCCTATAGGAAACACAGGAGAGTAGAAGAGTGCTGTTTTCTCAAAAGCAGAGTGTGTTTCTTGCAAGGCGAGCTAGCGTTTGTTTCCCAGTCCTAAACGGAGTTGAATCCCATGCAGTTTTTGGTCCTACGAGCAAGAGTTGTTTTCTGCTAAGAAGAGTCACTATTGCGCTCCCATTGCCATACACAGTGCAAATAGCACTCGCGTCTGTTCCCAGCAAGTACAGTGTATTGGACTTAAGAGAAGCTACTGTTCTGGTCAGTTTCCTAAGCAGAGTTGAACTAGATATGCCCCGTGTGTGTAGGAAGCACAGTTCTTTTGTTCTGAGCAAGCTCACTGTTCTGGCACTATAGGAAACACAGGAGAGTAGAAGAGTGCTGTTTTCTCAAAAGCAGAGTGTGTTTCTTGCAAGGCGAGCTAGCGTTTGTTTCCCAGTCCTAAACGGAGTTGAATCCCATGCAGTTTCTGGTCCTACGAGCAAGAGTTGTTTTCTGCTAAGAAGAGTCACTATTGCGCTCCCATTGCCATACACAGTGCAAATAGCACTCGCGTCTGTTCCCAGCAAGTACAGTGTATTGGACTGAAGAGAAGCTACTGTTCTGGTCAGTTTCCTAAGCAGAGTTGAACTAGATATGCCCCGTGTGTGTAGGAAGCACAGTTCTTTTGTTCTGAGCAAGCTCACTGTTCTGGCCCTATAGGAAACACAGGAGAGTAGAAGAGTGCTGTTTTCTCAAAAGCAGAGTGTGTTTCTTGCAAGGCGAGCTAGCGTTTGTTTCCCAGTCCTAAACGGAGTTGAATCCCATGGAGATTCTGGTCCTACGAGCAAGAGTTGTTTTCTGCTAAGAAGAGTCACTATTGCGCTCCCATTGCCATACACAGTGCAAATAGCACTCGCATCTGTTCCCAGCAAGTACAGTGTATTGGACTGAAGAGAAGCTACTGTTCTTGTCAGTTTCCTAAGCAGAGTTGAACTAGATATGCCCCGTGTGTGTAGGAAGCACAGTTCTTTTGTTCTGAGCAAGCTCACTGTTCTGGCCCTATAGGAAACACAGGAGAGTAGAAGAGTGCTGTTTTCTCAAAAGCAGAGTGTGTTTCTTGCAAGGCGAGCTAGCGTTTGTTTCCCAGTCCTAAACGGAGTTGAATCCCATGCAGATTCTGGTCCTACGAGCAAGAGTTGTGTTCTGCTAAGAAGAACCACTATTGCGCTCCCATTCCCATACACAGTGCAAATAGCACTCGCGTCTGTTCCCAGCAAGTACAGTGTATTGGACTGAAGAGAAGCTACTGTTCTGGTCAGTTTCCTAAGCAGAGTTGAACTAGATATGCCCCGTGTGTGTAGGAAGCAAAGTTCTTTTGTTCTGAGCAAGCTCACTGTTCTGGCCCTATAGGAAACACAGGAGAGTAGAAGAGTGCTGTTTTCTCAAAAGCAGAGTGTGTTTCTTGCAAGGCGAGCTAGCATTTGTTTCCCAGTCCTAAACGGAGTTGAATCCCATGCAGTTTCTGCTCCTACGAGCAAGAGTTGTTTTCTGCTAAGAAGAGTCACTATTGCGCTCCCATTGCCATACACAGTGCAAATAGCACTCGCGTCTGTTCCCAGCAAGTACAGTGTATTGGACTGAAGAGAAGCTACTGTTCTTGTCAGTTTCCTAAGCAGAGTTGAAGTAGATATGCCCCGTGTGTGTAGGAAGCACAGTTCTTTTGTTCTGAGCAAGCTCACTGTTCTGGCCCTATAGGAAACACAGGAGAGTAGAAGAGTGCTGTTTTCTCAAAAGCAGAGTGTGTTTCTTGCAAGGCGAGCTAGCGTTTGTTTCCCAGTCCTAAGCGGAGTTGAATCCCATGCAGATTTGGTCCTACCAGCAAGAGTTGTTTTCTGCTAAGAAGAGCCAATATTGCGCTCCCATTGCCATACACAGTGCAAATAGCACTCGCGTCTGTTCCCAGCAAGTACAGTGTATTGGACTGAAGAGAAGCTACTGTTCTTGTCAGTTTCCTAAGCAGAGTCGAACTAGATATGCCCCGTGTGTGTAGGAAGCACAGTTCTTTTGTTCTGAGCAAGCTCACTGTTCTGGCCCTATAGGAAACACAGGAGAGTAGAAGAGTGCTGTTTTCTCAAAAGCAGAGTGTGTTTCTTGTAAGGCGAGCTAGCGTTTGTTTCCCAGTCCTAAACGGAGTTGAATCCCATGCAGTTTCTGGTCCTAGGAGCAAGAGTTGTTTTCTGCTAAGAAGAGTCACTATTGTGCTCCCATTGCCATACACAGTGCAAATAGCACTCGCGACTGTTCCCAGCAAGTACAGTGTATTGGACTGAAGAGAAGCTACTGTTCTTGTCAGTTTCCTAAGCAGAGTTGAACTAGATATGCCCCTTGTGTGTAGGAAGCACAGTTCTTTTGTTCTGAGCAAGCTCACTGTTCTGGCCCTATAGGAAACACAGGAGAGTAGAAGAGTGCTGTTTTCTCAAAAGCAGAGTGTGTTTCTTGTAAGGCGAGCTAGCATTTGTTTCCCAGTCCCTAACGGAGTTGAATCCCATGCAGTTTCTGGTCCTACGAGCAAGAGTTGTTTTCTGCTAAGAAGAGTCACTATTGCGCTCCCATTGCCATACACAGTGCAAATAGCACTCGCATCTGTTCCCAGCAAGTACAGTGTATTGGACTGAAGAGAAGCTACTGTTCTTGTCAGATTCCTAAGCAGAGTTGAACTAGATATGCCCCGTGTGTGTAGGAAGCACAGTTCTTTAGTTCTGAGCAAGCTCACTGTTCTGGCCCTATAGGAAACACAGGAGAGTAGAAGAGTGCTGTTTTCTCAAAAGCAGAGTGTGTTTCTTGCAAGGCGAGCTAGCGTTTGTTTCCCAGTCCTAAAAGGAGTTGAATCCCATGCAGTTTCTGGTCCTACGAGCAAGAGTTGTTTTCTGCTAAGAAGAGTCACTATTGCGCTCCCATTGCCATACACAGTGCAAATAGCACTCGCGTCTGTTCCCAGCAAGTACAGTGTATTGGACTGAAGAGAAGCTACTGTTCTTGTCAGTTTCCTAAGCAGAGTTGAACCAGATATGCCCCTTGTGTGTAGGAAGCACAGTTCTTTTGTTCTGAGCAAGCTCACTGTTCTGGCCCTATAGGAAACACAGGAGAGTAGAAGAGTGCTGTTTTCTCAAAAGCAGAGTATGTTTCTTGCAAGGCGAGCTAGCGTTTGTTACCCAGTCCTAAACGGAGTTGAATCCCATGCAGTTTCTTGTCCTACGAGCAAGAGTTGTTTTCTGCTAAGAAGAGTCACTATTGCGCTCCCATTGCCATACACAGTGCAAATAGCATTCGCGTCTCTTCCCAGCAAGTACAGTGTATTGGACTGAAGAGAAGCTACTGTTCTTGTCAGTTTCCTAAGCAGAGTTGAACTAGATATGCCCCGTGTGTGTAGGAAGCACAGTTCTTTTGTTCTGAGCAAGCTCACTGTTCTGGCCCTATAGGAAACACAGGAGAGTAGAAGAGTGCTGTTTTCTCAAAAGCAGAGTGTGTTTCTTGCAAGGCGAGCTAGCGTTTGTTTCCCAGTCCTAAATGGAGTTGAAACCCATGCAGATTTGGTCCTACCAGCAAGAGTTGTTTTCTGCTAAGAAGAGCCACTATTGCGCTCCCATTGCCATACACAGTGCAAATAGCACTCGCGTCTGTTCCCAGCAAGTACAGTGTATTGGACTGAAGAGAAGCTACTGTTCTTGTCAGTTTCCTAAGCAGAGTCGAACTAGATATGCCCCGTGTGTGTAGGAAGCACAGTTCTTTTGTTCTGAGCAAGCTCAATGTTCTGGCCCTATAGGAAACACAGGAGAGTAGAAGAGTGCTGTTTTCTCAAAAGCAGAGTGTGTTTCTTGCAAGGCGAGCTAGCGTTTGTTTCCCAGTCCTAAACGGAGTTGAATCCCATGCAGTTTCTCGTCCTATTAGCAAGAGTTGTTTTCTGCTAAGAAGAGTCACTATTGCGCTCCCATTGCCATACACAGTGCAAATAGCACTCGCGTCTGTTCCCAGCAAGTACAGTGTATTGGACTGAAGAGAAGCTACTGTTCTTGTCAGTTTCCTAAGCAGAGTTGAACTAGATATGCCCCTTGTGTGTAGGAAGCACAGTTCTTTTGTTCTGAGCAAGCTCACTGTTCTGGCCCTATAGGAAACACAGGAGAGTAGAAGAGTGCTGTTTTCTCAAAAGCAGAGTGTGTTTCTTGTAAGGCGAGCTAGCATTTGTTTCCCAGTCCCTAACGGAGTTGAATCCCATGCAGTTTCTGGTCCTACAAGCAAGAGTTGTTTTCTGCTAAGAAGAGTCACTATTGCGCTCCCATTGCCATACACAGTGCAAATAGCACTCGCGTCTGTTCCAAGCAAGTACAGTGTATTGGACTGAAGAGAAGCTACTGTTCTTGTCAGATTCCTAAGCAGAGTTGAACTAGATATGCCCCGTGTGTGTAGGAAGCACAGTTCTTTAGTTCTGAGCAAGCTCACTGTTCTGGCCCTATAGGAAACACAGGAGAGTAGAAGAGTGCTGTTTTCTCATAAGCAGAGTGTGTTTCTTGCAAGGCGAGCTAGCGTTTGTTACCCAGTCCTAAACGGAGTTGAATCCCATGCAGTTTCTGGTCCTAGGAGCAAGAGTTGTTTTCTGCTAAGAAGAGTCACTATTGCGCTCCCATTGCCATACACAGTGCAAATAGCACTCGCGTCTGTTCCCAGCAAGTACAGTGTATTGGACTGAAGAGAAGCTACTGTTCTTGTCAGTTTCCTAAGCAGAGTTGAACTAGATATGCCCCTTGTGTGTAGGAAGCACAGTTCTTTTGTTCTGAGCAAGCTCACTGTTCTGGCCCTATAGGAAACACAGGAGAGTAGAAGAGTGCTGTTTTCTCAAAAGCAGAGTGTGTTTCTTGTTAGGCGAGCTAGCGTTTGTTTCCCAGTCCTAAACGGAGTTGAATCCCAAGCAGTTTGTGGTCCTATGAGCAAGAGTTGTTTTCTGCTAAGAAGAGTCACTATTGTGCTCCCATTGCCATACACAGTGCAAATAGCACTCGCGTCTGTTCCCAGCAAGTACAGTGTATTGGACTGAAGAGAAGCTACTGTTCTTGTCAGTTTCCTAAGCAGAGTTGAACTAGATATGCCCCGTGTGTGTAGGAAGCACAGTTCTTTTGTTCTGAGCAAGCTCACTGTTCTGGCCCTATAGGAAACACAGGAGAGTAGAAGAGTGCTGTTTTCTCAAAAGCAGAGTGTGTTTCTTGCAAGGCGAGCTAGCGTTTGTTTCCCAGTCCTAAACGGAGTTGAATCCCATGCAGTTTCTGGTCCTAGGAGCAAGAGTTGTTTTCTGCTAAGAAGAGTCACTATTGCGCTCCCATTGCCATACACAGTGCAAATAGCACTCGCGTCTGTTCCCAGCAAGTACAGTGTATTGGACTGAAGAGAAGCTACTGTTCTGGTCAGTTTCCTAAGCAGAGTTGAACTAGATATGCCCCGTGTGTGTAGGAAGCACAGTTCTTTTGTTCTGAGCAAGCTCACTGTTCTGGCCCTATAGGAAAATCAGGAGAGTAGAAGAGTGCTGTTTTCTCAAAAGCAGAGTGTGTTTCTTGCAAGGCGAGCTAGCGTTTGTTTCCCAGTCCTAAAAGGAGTTGAATCCCATGCAGTTTCTGGTCCTACGAGCAAGAGTTGTTTTCTGCTAAGAAGAGTCACTATTGCGCTCCCATTGCCATACACAGTGCAAATAGCACTCGCGTCTGTTCCCAGCAAGTACAGTGTATTGGACTGAAGAGAAGCTACTGTTCTGGTCAGTTTCCTAAGCAGAGTTGAACTAGATATGCCCCGTGTGTGTAGGAAGCACAGTTCTTTTGTTCTGAGCAAGCTCACTGTTCTGGCCCTATAGGAAACACAGGAGAGTAGAAGAGTGCTGTTTTCTCAAAAGCAGAGTGTGTTTCTTGCAAGGCGAGCTAGCGTTTGTTTCCCAGTCCTAAACGGAGTTGAATCCCATGCAGTTTCTGGTCCTACGAGCAAGAGTTGTTTTCTGCTAAGAAGAGTCACTATTGCGCTCCCATTGCCATACACAGTGCAAATAGCACTCGCGTCTGTTCCCAGCAAGTACAGTGTATTGGACTGAAGAGAAGCTACTGTTCTTGTCAGTTTCCTAAGCAGAGTTGAACTAGATATGCCCCGTGTGTGTAGGAAGCACAGTTCTTTTGTTCTGAGCAAGCTCACTGTTCTGGCCCTATAGGAAACACAGGAGAGTAGAAGAGTGCTGTTTTCTCAAAAGCAGAGTGTGTTTCTTGCAAGGCGAGCTAGCGTTTGTTTCCCAGTCCTAAACGGAGTTGAATCCCATGGAGATTCTGGTCCTACGAGCAAGAGTTGTTTTCTGCTAAGAAGAGTCACTATTGCGCTCCGATTGCCATACACAGTGCAAATAGCACTCGCGTCTGTTCCCAGCAAGTACAGTGTATTGGACTGAAGAGAAGCTACTGTTCTTGTCAGTTTCCTAAGCAGAGTTGAACTAGATATGCCCCGTGTGTGTAGGAAGCACAGTTCTTTTGTTCTGAGCAAGCTCACTGTTCTGGCCCTATAGGAAACACAGGAGAGTAGAAGAGTGCTGTTTTCTCAAAAGCAGAGTGTGTTTCTTGCAAGGCGAGCTAGCGTTTGTTTCCCAGTCCTAAAGGGAGTTGAATCCCATTCAGTTTCTGGTCCTAGGAGCAAGAGTTGTTTTCTGCTAAGAAGAGTCACTATTGAGATCCCATTCCCATACACAGTGCAAATAGCACTCGCGTCTGTTCCCAGCAAGTACAGTGTATTGGACTGAAGAGAAGCTACTGTTCTGGTCAGTTTCCTAAGCAGAGTTGAACTAGATATGCCCCGTGTGTGTAGGAAGCACAGTTCTTTTGTTCTGAGCAAGCTCAATGTTCTGGCCCTATAGGAAACACAGGAGAGTAGAAGAGTGCTGTTTTCTCAAAAGCAGAGTGTGTTTCTTGCAAGGCGAGCTAGCGTTTGTTTCCCAGTCCTAAACGGAGTTGAATCCCATGCAGTTTCTGGTCCTACGAGCAAGAGTTGTTTTCTGCTAAGAAGAGTCACTATTGCGCTCCCATTGCCATACACAGTGCAAATAGCACTCGCGTCTGTTCCCAGCAAGTACAGTGTATTGGACTGAAGAGAAGCTACTGTTCTTGTCAGTTTCCTAAGCAGAGTTTAACTAGATATGCCCCGTGTGTGTAGGAAGCACAGTTCTTTTGTTCTGAGCAAGCTCAATGTTCTGGCCCCATAGGAAACACAGGAGAGTAGAAGAGTGCTGTTTTCTCAAAAGCAGAGTGTGTTTCTTGCAAGGCGAGCTAGCGTTTGTTTCCCAGTCCTAAACGGAGTTGAATCCCATGCAGTTTCTGCTCCTACTAGCAAGAGTTGTTTTCTGCTAAGAAGAGTCACTATTGCGCTCCCATTGCCATACACAGTGCAAATAGCACTCGCGTCTGTTCCCAGCAAGTACAGTGTATTGGACTGAAGAGAAGCTACTGTTCTTGTCAGTTTCCTAAGCAGAGTTGAACTAGATATGCCCCGTGTGTGTAGGAAGCACAGTTCTTTTGTTCTGAGCAAGCTCACTGTTCTGGCCCTATAGGAAACACAGGAGAGTAGAAGAGTGCTGTTTTCTCAAAAGCAGAGTGTGTTTCTTGCAAGGCGAGCTAGCGTTTGTTTCCCAGTCCTAAACGGAGTTGAATCCCATGCAGTTTCTGCTCCTACTAGCAAGAGTTGTTTTCTGCTAAGAAGAGTCACTATTGCGCTCCCATTGCCATACACAGTGCAAATAGCACTCGCGTCTGTTCCCAGCAAGTACAGTGTATTGGACTGAAGAGAAGCTACTGTTCTGGTCAGTTTCCTAAGCAGAGTTGAACTAGATATGCCCCGTGTGTGTAGGAAGCACAGTTCTTTTGTTCTGAGCAAGCTCACTGTTCTGGCCCTATAGGAAACACAGGAGAGTAGAAGAGTGCTGTTTTCTCAAAAGCAGAGTGTGTTTCTTGCAAGGCGAGCTAGCGTTTGTTTCCCAGTCCTAAAAGGAGTTGAATCCCATGCAGTTTCTGGTCCTACGAGCAAGAGTTGTTTTCTGCTAAGAAGAGTCACTATTGCGCTCCCATTGCCATACACAGTGCAAATAGCACTCGCGTCTGTTCCCAGCAAGTACAGTGTATTGGACTGAAGAGAAGCTACTGTTCTGGTCAGTTTCCTAAGCAGAGTTGAACTAGAAATGCCCCGTGTGTGTAGGAAGCACAGTTCTTTTGTTCTGAGCAAGCTCACTGTTCTGGCCCTATAGGAAACACAGGAGAGTAGAAGAGTGCTGTTTTCTCAAAAGCAGAGTGTGTTTCTTGCAAGGCGAGCTAGCGTTTGTTTCCCAGTCCTAAACGGAGTTGAATCCCATGCAGTTTTTGGTCCTATGAGCAAGAGTTGTTTTCTGCTAAGAAGAGTCACTATTGCGCTCCCATTGCCATACACAGTGCAAATAGCACTCGCGTCTGTTCCCAGCAAGTACAGTGTATTGGACTTAAGAGAAGCTACTGTTCTGGTCAGTTTCCTAAGCAGAGTTGAACTAGATATGCCCCGTGTGTGTAGGAAGCACAGTTCTTTTGTTCTGAGCAAGCTCACTGTTCTGGCACTATAGGAAACACAGGAGAGTAGAAGAGTGCTGTTTTCTCAAAAGCAGAGTGTGTTTCTTGCAAGGCGAGCTAGCGTTTGTTTCCCAGTCCTAAACGGAGTTGAATCCCATGCAGTTTCTGGTCCTACGAGCAAGAGTTGTTTTCTGCTAAGAAGAGTCACTATTGCGCTCCCATTGCCATACACAGTGCAAATAGCACTCGCGTCTGTTCCCAGCAAGTACAGTGTATTGGACTGAAGAGAAGCTACTGTTCTGGTCATTTTCCTAAGCAGAGTTGAACTAGATATGCCCCGTGTGTGTAGGAAGCACAGTTCTTTTATTCTGAGCAAGCTCACTGTTCTGGCCCTATAGGAAACACAGGAGAGTAGAAGAGTGCTGTTTTCTCAAAAGCAGAGTGTGTTTCTTGCAAGGCGAGCTAGCGTTTGTTTCCCAGTCCTAAACGGAGTTGAATCCCATGGAGATTCTGGTCCTACGAGCAAGAGTTGTTTTCTGCTAAGAAGAGTCACTATTGCGCTCCCATTGCCATACACAGTGCAAATAGCACTCGCATCTGTTCCCAGCAAGTACAGTGTATTGGACTGAAGAGAAGCTACTGTTCTTGTCAGTTTCCTAAGCAGAGTTGAACTAGATATGCCCCGTGTGTGTAGGAAGCAAAGTTCTTTTGTTCTGAGCAAGCTCACTGTTCTGGCCCTATAGGAAACACAGGAGAGTAGAAGAGTGCTGTTTTCTCAAAAGCAGAGTGTGTTTCTTGCAAGGCGAGCTAGCATTTGTTTCCCAGTCCTAAACGGAGTTGAATCCCATGCAGTTTCTGCTCCTACGAGCAAGAGTTGTTTTCTGCTAAGAAGAGTCACTATTGCGCTCCCATTGCCATACACAGTGCAAATAGCACTCGCGTCTGTTCCCAGCAAGTACAGTGTATTGGACTGAAGAGAAGCTACTGTTCTTGTCAGTTTCCTAAGCAGAGTTGAAGTAGATATGCCCCGTGTGTGTAGGAAGCACAGTTCTTTTGTTCTGAGCAAGCTCACTGTTCTGGCCCTATAGGAAACACAGGAGAGTAGAAGAGTGCTGTTTTCTCAAAAGCAGAGTGTGTTTCTTGCAAGGCGAGCTAGCGTTTGTTTCCCAGTCCTAAGCGGAGTTGAATCCCATGCAGATTTGGTCCTACCAGCAAGAGTTGTTTTCTGCTAAGAAGAGCCAATATTGCGCTCCCATTGCCATACACAGTGCAAATAGCACTCGCGTCTGTTCCCAGCAAGTACAGTGTATTGGACTGAAGAGAAGCTACTGTTCTTGTCAGTTTCCTAAGCAGAGTCGAACTAGATATGCCCCGTGTGTGTAGGAAGCACAGTTCTTTTGTTCTGAGCAAGCTCACTGTTCTGGCCCTATAGGAAACACAGGAGAGTAGAAGAGTGCTGTTTTCTCAAAAGCAGAGTGTGTTTCTTGTAAGGCGAGCTAGCGTTTGTTTCCCAGTCCTAAACGGAGTTGAATCCCATGCAGTTTCTGGTCCTAGGAGCAAGAGTTGTTTTCTGCTAAGAAGAGTCACTATTGTGCTCCCATTGCCATACACAGTGCAAATAGCACTCGCGACTGTTCCCAGCAAGTACAGTGTATTGGACTGAAGAGAAGCTACTGTTCTTGTCAGTTTCCTAAGCAGAGTTGAACTAGATATGCCCCTTGTGTGTAGGAAGCACAGTTCTTTTGTTCTGAGCAAGCTCACTGTTCTGGCCCTATAGGAAACACAGGAGAGTAGAAGAGTGCTGTTTTCTCAAAAGCAGAGTGTGTTTCTTGTAAGGCGAGCTAGCATTTGTTTCCCAGTCCCTAACGGAGTTGAATCCCATGCAGTTTCTGGTCCTACGAGCAAGAGTTGTTTTCTGCTAAGAAGAGTCACTATTGCGCTCCCATTGCCATACACAGTGCAAATAGCACTCGCATCTGTTCCCAGCAAGTACAGTGTATTGGACTGAAGAGAAGCTACTGTTCTTGTCAGATTCCTAAGCAGAGTTGAACTAGATATGCCCCGTGTGTGTAGGAAGCACAGTTCTTTAGTTCTGAGCAAGCTCACTGTTCTGGCCCTATAGGAAACACAGGAGAGTAGAAGAGTGCTGTTTTCTCAAAAGCAGAGTGTGTTTCTTGCAAGGCGAGCTAGCGTTTGTTTCCCAGTCCTAAAAGGAGTTGAATCCCATGCAGTTTCTGGTCCTACGAGCAAGAGTTGTTTTCTGCTAAGAAGAGTCACTATTGCGCTCCCATTGCCATACACAGTGCAAATAGCACTCGCGTCTGTTCCCAGCAAGTACAGTGTATTGGACTGAAGAGAAGCTACTGTTCTTGTCAGTTTCCTAAGCAGAGTTGAACCAGATATGCCCCTTGTGTGTAGGAAGCACAGTTCTTTTGTTCTGAGCAAGCTCACTGTTCTGGCCCTATAGGAAACACAGGAGAGTAGAAGAGTGCTGTTTTCTCAAAAGCAGAGTATGTTTCTTGCAAGGCGAGCTAGCGTTTGTTACCCAGTCCTAAACGGAGTTGAATCCCATGCAGTTTCTTGTCCTACGAGCAAGAGTTGTTTTCTGCTAAGAAGAGTCACTATTGCGCTCCCATTGCCATACACAGTGCAAATAGCATTCGCGTCTCTTCCCAGCAAGTACAGTGTATTGGACTGAAGAGAAGCTACTGTTCTTGTCAGTTTCCTAAGCAGAGTTGAACTAGATATGCCCCGTGTGTGTAGGAAGCACAGTTCTTTTGTTCTGAGCAAGCTCACTGTTCTGGCCCTATAGGAAACACAGGAGAGTAGAAGAGTGCTGTTTTCTCAAAAGCAGAGTGTGTTTCTTGCAAGGCGAGCTAGCGTTTGTTTCCCAGTCCTAAATGGAGTTGAAACCCATGCAGATTTGGTCCTACCAGCAAGAGTTGTTTTCTGCTAAGAAGAGCCACTATTGCGCTCCCATTGCCATACACAGTGCAAATAGCACTCGCGTCTGTTCCCAGCAAGTACAGTGTATTGGACTGAAGAGAAGCTACTGTTCTTGTCAGTTTCCTAAGCAGAGTCGAACTAGATATGCCCCGTGTGTGTAGGAAGCACAGTTCTTTTGTTCTGAGCAAGCTCAATGTTCTGGCCCTATAGGAAACACAGGAGAGTAGAAGAGTGCTGTTTTCTCAAAAGCAGAGTGTGTTTCTTGCAAGGCGAGCTAGCGTTTGTTTCCCAGTCCTAAACGGAGTTGAATCCCATGCAGTTTCTGGTCCTATTAGCAAGAGTTGTTTTCTGCTAAGAAGAGTCACTATTGCGCTCCCATTGCCATACACAGTGCAAATAGCACTCGCGTCTGTTCCCAGCAAGTACAGTGTATTGGACTGAAGAGAAGCTACTGTTCTTGTCAGTTTCCTAAGCAGAGTTGAACTAGATATGCCCCTTGTGTGTAGGAAGCACAGTTCTTTTGTTCTGAGCAAGCTCACTGTTCTGGCCCTATAGGAAACACAGGAGAGTAGAAGAGTGCTGTTTTCTCAAAAGCAGAGTGTGTTTCTTGTAAGGCGAGCTAGCATTTGTTTCCCAGTCCCTAACGGAGTTGAATCCCATGCAGTTTCTGGTCCTACAAGCAAGAGTTGTTTTCTGCTAAGAAGAGTCACTATTGCGCTCCCATTGCCATACACAGTGCAAATAGCACTCGCGTCTGTTCCAAGCAAGTACAGTGTATTGGACTGAAGAGAAGCTACTGTTCTTGTCAGATTCCTAAGCAGAGTTGAACTAGATATGCCCCGTGTGTGTAGGAAGCACAGTTCTTTAGTTCTGAGCAAGCTCACTGTTCTGGCCCTATAGGAAACACAGGAGAGTAGAAGAGTGCTGTTTTCTCAAAAGCAGAGTGTGTTTCTTGCAAGGCGAGCTAGCGTTTGTTTCCCAGTCCTAAACGCAGTTGAATCCCATGCAGTTTCTGCTCCTACGAGCAAGAGTTGTTTTCTGCTAAGAAGAGTCACTATTGCGCTCCCATTGCCATACACAGTGCAAATAGCACTCGCATCTGTTCCCAGCAAGTACAGTGTATTGGACTGAAGAGAAGCTACTGTTCTTGTCAGTTTCCTAAGCAGAGTTGAACCAGATATGCCCCTTGTGTGTAGGAAGCACAGTTCTTTTGTTCTGAGCAAGCTCACTGTTCTGGCCCTATAGGAAACACAGGAGAGTAGAAGAGTGCTGTTTTCTCAAAAGCAGAGTGTGTTTCTTGCAAGGCGAGCTAGCGTTTGTTACCCAGTCCTAAACGGAGTTGAATCCCATGCAGTTTCTGGTCCTACGAGCAAGAGTTGTTTTCTGCTAAGAAGAGTCACTATTGCGCTCCCATTGCCATACACAGTGCAAATAGCACTCGCATCTCTTCCCAGCAAGTACAGTGTATTGGACTGAAGAGAAGCTACTGTTCTTGTCAGTTTCCTAAGCAGAGTTGAACTAGATATGCCCCGTGTGTGTAGGAAGCACAGTTCTTTTGTTCTGAGCAAGCTCACTGTTCTGGCCCTATAGGAAACACAGGAGAGTAGAAGAGTGCTGTTTTCTCAAAAGCAGAGTGTGTTTCTTGCAAGGCGAGCTAGCGTTTGTTTCCCAGTCCTAAACGGAGTTGAATCCCATGCAGATTTGGTCCTACCAGCAAGAGTTGTTTTCTGCTAAGAAGAGCCACTATTGCGCTCCCATTGCCATACACAGTGCAAATAGCACTCGCGTCTGTTCCCAGCAATTACAGTGTATGGGACTGAAGAGAAGCTACTGTTCTTGTCAGTTTCCTAAGCAGAGTCGAACTAGATATGCCCCGTGTGTGTAGGAAGCACAGTTCTTTTGTTCTGAGCAAGCTCACTGTTCTGGCCCTATAGGAAACACAGGAGAGTAGAAGAGTGCTGCTTTCTCAAAAGCAGAGTGTGTTTCTTGTAAGGCGAGCTAGCATTTGTTTCCCAGTCCCTAACGGAGTTGAATCCCATGCAGTTTCTGGTCCTACGAGCAAGAGTTGTTTTCTGCTAAGAAGAGTCACTATTGCGCTCCCATTGCCATACACAGTGCAAATAGCACTCGCGTCTGTTCCCAGCAAGTACAGTGTATTGGACTGAAAAGAAGCTACTGTTCTTGTCAGATTCCTAAGCAGAGTTGAACTAGATATGCCCCGTGTGTGTAGGAAGCACAGTTCTTTAGTTCTGAGCAAGCTCACTGTTCTGGCCCTATAGGAAACACAGGAGAGTAGAAGAGTGCTGTTTTCTCAAAAGCAGAGTGTGTTTCTTGCAAGGCGAGCTAGCGTTTGTTTCCCAGTCCTAAACGGAGTTGAATCCCATGCAGTTTCTGGTCCTATGAGCAAGAGTTGTTTTCTGCTAAGAAGAGTCACTATTGCGCTCCCACTGCCATACACAGTGCAAATAGCACTCGCGTCTGTTCCCAGCAAGTACAGTGTATTGGACTGAAGAGAAGCTACTGTTCTTGTCAGTTTCCTAAGCAGAGTTGAACCAGATATGCCCCTTGTGTGTAGGAAGCACAGTTCTTTTGTTCTGAGCAAGCTCACTGTTCTGGCCCTATAGGAAACACAGGAGAGTAGAAGAGTGCTGTTTTCTCAAAAGCAGAGTGTGTTTCTTGCAAGGCGAGCTAGCGTTTGTTACCCAGTCCTAAACGGAGTTGAATCCCATGCAGTTTCTGGTCCTACGAGCAAGAGTTGTTTTCTGCTAAGAAGAGTCACTATTGCGCTCCCATTGCCATACACAGTGCAAATAGCACTCGCGTCTCTTCCCAGCAAGTACAGTGTATTGGACTGAAGAGAAGCTACTGTTCTTGTCAGTTTCCTAAGCAGAGTCGAACTAGATATGCCCCGTGTGTGTAGGAAGCACAGTTCTTTTGTTCTGAGCAAGCTCACTGTTCTGGCCCTATAGGAAACACAGGAGAGTAGAAGAGTGCTGTTTTCTCAAAAGCAGAGTGTGTTTCTTGTAAGGCGAGCTAGCGTTTGTTTCCCAGTCCTAAACGGAGTTGGATCCCATGCAGTTTCTGGTCCTATGAGCAAGAGTTGTTTTCTGCTAAGAAGAGCCACTATTGCGCTCCCATTGCCATACACAGTGCAAATAGCACTCGCGTCTGTTCCCAGCAAGTACAGTGTATTGGACTGAAGAGAAGCTACTGTTCTTGTCAGTTTCCTAAGCAGAGTTGAACTAGATATGCCCCTTGTGTGTAGGAAGCACAGTTCTTTTGTTCTGAGCAAGCTCACTGTTCTGGCCCTATAGGAAACACAGGAGAGTAGAAGAGTGCTGTTTTCTCAAAAGCAGAGTGTGTTTCTTGCAAGGCGAGCTAGCGTTTGTTTCCCAGTCCTAAACGGAGTTGAATCCCATGCAGTTTCTGGTCCTACGAGCAAGAGTTGTTTTCTGCTAAGAAGAGTCACTATTGCGCTCCCATTGCCATACACAGTGCAAATAGCACTCGCATCTGTTCCCAGCAAGTACAGTGTATTGGACTGAAGAGAAGCTACTGTTCTTGTCAGATTCCTAAGCAGAGTTGAACTAGATATGCCCCGTGTGTGTAGGAAGCACAGTTCTTTAGTTCTGAGCAAGCTCACTGTTCTGGCCCTATAGGAAACACAGGAGAGTAGAAGAGTGCTGTTTTCTCAAAAGCAGAGTGTGTTTCTTGCAAGGCGAGGTAGCGTTTGTTTCCCAGTCCTAAAAGGAGTTGAATCCCATGCAGTTTCTGGTCATACGAGCAAGAGTTGTTTTCTGCTAAGAAGAGTCACTATTGCGCTCCCATTGCCATACACAGTGCAAATAGCACTCGCGTCTGTTCCCAGCAAGTACAGTGTATTGGACTGAAGAGAAGCTACTGTTCTTGTCAGTTTCCTAAGCAGAGTTGAACCAGATATGCCCCTTGTGTGTAGGAAGTACAGTTCTTTTGTTCTGAGCAAGCTCACTGTTCTGGCCCTATAGGAAACACAGGAGAGTAGAAGAGTGCTGTTTTCTCAAAAGCAGAGTATGTTTCTTGCAAGGCGAACTAGCGTTTGTTACCCAGTCCTAAACGGAGTTGAATCCCATGCAGTTTCTTGTCCTACGAGCAAGAGTTGTTTTCTGCTAAGAAGAGTCACTATTGCGCTCCCATTGCCATACACAGTGCAAATAGCATTCGCGTCTCTTCCCAGCAAGTACAGTGTATTGGACTGAAGAGAAGCTACTGTTCTTGTCAGTTTCCTAAGCAGAGTTGAACTAGATATGCCCCGTGTGTGTAGGAAGCACAGTTCTTTTGTTCTGAGCAAGCTCACTGTTCTGGCCCTATAGGAAACACAGGAGAGTAGAAGAGTGCTGTTTTCTCAAAAGCAGAGTGTGTTTCTTGCAAGGCGAGCTAGCGTTTGTTTCCCAGTCCTAAATGGAGTTGAAACCCATGCAGATTTGGTCCTACCAGCAAGAGTTGTTTTCTGCTAAGAAGAGCCACTATTGCGCTCCCATTGCCATACACAGTGCAAATAGCACTCGCGTCTGTTCCCAGCAAGTACAGTGTATTGGACTGAAGAGAAGCTACTGTTCTTGTCAGTTTCCTAAGCAGAGTCGAACTAGATATGCCCCGTGTGTGTAGGAAGCACAGTTCTTTTGTTCTGAGCAAGCTCAATGTTCTGGCCCTATAGGAAACACAGGAGAGTAGAAGAGTGCTGTTTTCTCAAAAGCAGAGTGTGTTTCTTGCAAGGCGAGCTAGCGTTTGTTTCCCAGTCCTAAACGGAGTTGAATCCCATGCAGTTTCTGGTCCTACGAGCAAGAGTTGTTTTCTGCTAAGAAGAGTCACTATTGCGCTCCCATTGCCATACACAGTGCAAATAGCACTCGCATCTGTTCCCAGCAAGTACAGTGTATTGGACTGAAGAGAAGCTACTGTTCTTGTCAGATTCCTAAGCAGAGTTGAACTAGATATGCCCCGTGTGTGTAGGAAGCACAGTTCTTTAGTTCTGAGCAAGCTCACTGTTCTGGCCCTATAGGAAACACAGGAGAGTAGAAGAGTGCTGTTTTCTCAAAAGCAGAGTGTGTTTCTTGCAAGGCGAGCTAGCGTTTGTTTCCCAGTCCTAAAAGGAGTTGAATCCCATGCAGTTTCTGGTCCTACGAGCAAGAGTTGTTTTCTGCTAAGAAGAGTCACTATTGCGCTCCCATTGCCATACACAGTGCAAATAGCACTCGCGTCTGTTCCCAGCAAGTACAGTGTATTGGACTGAAGAGAAGCTACTGTTCTTGTCAGTTTCCTAAGCAGAGTTGAACTAGATATGCCCCGTGTGTGTAGGAAGCACAGTTCTTTTGTTCTGAGCAAGCTCACTGTTCTGGCCCTATAGGAAACACAGGAGAGTAGAAGAGTGCTGTTTTCTCAAAAGCAGAGTGTGTTTCTTGTAAGGCGAGCTAGCGTTTGTTTCCCAGTCCTAAACGGAGTTGGATCCCATGCAGTTTCTGGTCCTATGAGCAAGAGTTGTTTTCTGCTAAGAAGAGCCACTATTGCGCTCCCATTGCCATACACAGTGCAAATAGCACTCGCGTCTGTTCCCAGCAAGTACAGTGTATTGGACTGAAGAGAAGCTACTGTTCTTGTCAGTTTCCTAAGCAGAGTTGAACTAGATATGCCCCTTGTGTGTAGGAAGCACAGTTCTTTTGTTCTGAGCAAGCTCACTGTTCTGGCCCTATAGGAAACACAGGAGAGTAGAAGAGTGCTGTTTTCTCAAAAGCAGAGTGTGTTTCTTGCAAGGCGAGCTAGCGTTTGTTTCCCAGTCCTAAACGGAGTTGAATCCCATGCAGTTTCTGGTCCTACGAGCAAGAGTTGTTTTCTGCTAAGAAGAGTCACTATTGCGCTCCCATTGCCATACACAGTGCAAATAGCACTCGCATCTGTTCCCAGCAAGTACAGTGTATTGGACTGAAGAGAAGCTACTGTTCTTGTCAGATTCCTAAGCAGAGTTGAACTAGATATGCCCCGTGTGTGTAGGAAGCACAGTTCTTTAGTTCTGAGCAAGCTCACTGTTCTGGCCCTATAGGAAACACAGGAGAGTAGAAGAGTGCTGTTTTCTCAAAAGCAGAGTGTGTTTCTTGCAAGGCGAGGTAGCGTTTGTTTCCCAGTCCTAAAAGGAGTTGAATCCCATGCAGTTTCTGGTCCTACGAGCAAGAGTTGTTTTCTGCTAAGAAGAGTCACTATTGCGCTCCCATTGCCATACACAGTGCAAATAGCACTCGCGTCTGTTCCCAGCAAGTACAGTGTATTGGACTGAAGAGAAGCTACTGTTCTTGTCAGTTTCCTAAGCAGAGTTGAACCAGATATGCCCCTTGTGTGTAGGAAGTACAGTTCTTTTGTTCTGAGCAAGCTCACTGTTCTGGCCCTATAGGAAACACAGGAGAGTAGAAGAGTGCTGTTTTCTCAAAAGCAGAGTATGTTTCTTGCAAGGCGAACTAGCGTTTGTTACCCAGTCCTAAACGGAGTTGAATCCCATGCAGTTTCTTGTCCTACGAGCAAGAGTTGTTTTCTGCTAAGAAGAGTCACTATTGCGCTCCCATTGCCATACACAGTGCAAATAGCATTCGCGTCTCTTCCCAGCAAGTACAGTGTATTGGACTGAAGAGAAGCTACTGTTCTTGTCAGTTTCCTAAGCAGAGTTGAACTAGATATGCCCCGTGTGTGTAGGAAGCACAGTTCTTTTGTTCTGAGCAAGCTCACTGTTCTGGCCCTATAGGAAACACAGGAGAGTAGAAGAGTGCTGTTTTCTCAAAAGCAGAGTGTGTTTCTTGCAAGGCGAGCTAGCGTTTGTTTCCCAGTCCTAAATGGAGTTGAAACCCATGCAGATTTGGTCCTACCAGCAAGAGTTGTTTTCTGCTAAGAAGAGCCACTATTGCGCTCCCATTGCCATACACAGTGCAAATAGCACTCGCGTCTGTTCCCAGCAAGTACAGTGTATTGGACTGAAGAGAAGCTACTGTTCTTGTCAGTTTCCTAAGCAGAGTCGAACTAGATATGCCCCGTGTGTGTAGGAAGCACAGTTCTTTTGTTCTGAGCAAGCTCAATGTTCTGGCCCTATAGGAAACACAGGAGAGTAGAAGAGTGCTGTTTTCTCAAAAGCAGAGTGTGTTTCTTGCAAGGCGAGCTAGCGTTTGTTTCCCAGTCCTAAACGGAGTTGAATCCCATGCAGTTTCTGGTCCTACGAGCAAGAGTTGTTTTCTGCTAAGAAGAGTCACTATTGCGCTCCCATTGCCATACACAGTGCAAATAGCACTCGCATCTGTTCCCAGCAAGTACAGTGTATTGGACTGAAGAGAAGCTACTGTTCTTGTCAGATTCCTAAGCAGAGTTGAACTAGATATGCCCCGTGTGTGTAGGAAGCACAGTTCTTTAGTTCTGAGCAAGCTCACTGTTCTGGCCCTATAGGAAACACAGGAGAGTAGAAGAGTGCTGTTTTCTCAAAAGCAGAGTGTGTTTCTTGCAAGGCGAGCTAGCGTTTGTTTCCCAGTCCTAAAAGGAGTTGAATCCCATGCAGTTTCTGGTCCTACGAGCAAGAGTTGTTTTCTGCTAAGAAGAGTCACTATTGCGCTCCCATTGCCATACACAGTGCAAATAGCACTCGCGTCTGTTCCCAGCAAGTACAGTGTATTGGACTGAAGAGAAGCTACTGTTCTTGTCAGTTTCCTAAGCAGAGTTGAACTAGATATGCCCCGTGTGTGTAGGAAGCACAGTTCTTTTGTTCTGAGCAAGCTCACTGTTCTGGCCCTATAGGAAACACAGGAGAGTAGAAGAGTGCTGTTTTCTCAAAAGCAGAGTGTGTTTCTTGCAAGGCGAGCTAGCGTTTGTTTCCCAGTCCTAAACGGAGTTGAATCCCATGCAGATTTGGTCCTACCAGCAAGAGTTGTTTTCTGCTAAGAAGAGCCACTATTGCGCTCCCATTGCCATACACAGTGCAAATAGCACTCGCGTCTGTTCCCAGCAATTACAGTGTATGGGACTGAAGAGAAGCTACTGTTCTTGTCAGTTTCCTAAGCAGAGTCGAACTAGATATGCCCCGTGTGTGTAGGAAGCACAGTTCTTTTGTTCTGAGCAAGCTCACTGTTCTGGCCCTATAGGAAACACAGGAGAGTAGAAGAGTGCTGTTTTCTCAAAAGCAGAGTGTGTTTCTTGCAAGGCGAGCTAGCGTTTGTTTCCCAGTCCTAAACGGAGTTGAATCCCATGCAGATTCTGGTCCTACGAGCAAGAGTTGTGTTCTGCTAAGAAGAACCACTATTGCGCTCCCATTCCCATACACAGTGCAAATAGCACTCGCGTCTGTTCCCAGCAAGTACAGTGTATTGGACTGAAGAGAAGCTACTGTTCTGGTCAGTTTCCTAAGCAGAGTTGAACTAGATATGCCCCGTGTGTGTAGGAAGCAAAGTTCTTTTGTTCTGAGCAAGCTCACTGTTCTGGCCCTATAGGAAACACAGGAGAGTAGAAGAGTGCTGTTTTCTCAAAAGCAGAGTGTGTTTCTTGCAAGGCGAGCTAGCATTTGTTTCCCAGTCCTAAACGGAGTTGAATCCCATGCAGTTTCTGCTCCTACGAGCAAGAGTTGTTTTCTGCTAAGAAGAGTCACTATTGCGCTCCCATTGCCATACACAGTGCAAATAGCACTCGCGTCTGTTCCCAGCAAGTA
Source organism: Peromyscus eremicus (assembly GCF_949786415.1). Classification (NCBI taxonomy): domain Eukaryota; kingdom Metazoa; phylum Chordata; class Mammalia; order Rodentia; family Cricetidae; genus Peromyscus; species Peromyscus eremicus. The sequence continues at coordinate 16,341 of NW_026736179.1, read as the reverse complement.
CAGTGTATTGGACTGAAGAGAAGCTACTGTTCTTGTCAGTTTCCTAAGCAGAGTTGAAGTAGATATGCCCCGTGTGTGTAGGAAGCACAGTTCTTTTGTTCTGAGCAAGCTCACTGTTCTGGCCCTATAGGAAACACAGGAGAGTAGAAGAGTGCTGTTTTCTCAAAAGCAGAGTGTGTTTCTTGCAAGGCGAGCTAGCGTTTGTTTCCCAGTCCTAAGCGGAGTTGAATCCCATGCAGATTTGGTCCTACCAGCAAGAGTTGTTTTCTGCTAAGAAGAGCCAATATTGCGCTCCCATTGCCATACACAGTGCAAATAGCACTCGCGTCTGTTCCCAGCAAGTACAGTGTATTGGACTGAAGAGAAGCTACTGTTCTTGTCAGTTTCCTAAGCAGAGTCGAACTAGATATGCCCCGTGTGTGTAGGAAGCACAGTTCTTTTGTTCTGAGCAAGCTCACTGTTCTGGCCCTATAGGAAACACAGGAGAGTAGAAGAGTGCTGTTTTCTCAAAAGCAGAGTGTGTTTCTTGTAAGGCGAGCTAGCGTTTGTTTCCCAGTCCTAAACGGAGTTGAATCCCATGCAGTTTCTGGTCCTAGGAGCAAGAGTTGTTTTCTGCTAAGAAGAGTCACTATTGTGCTCCCATTGCCATACACAGTGCAAATAGCACTCGCGACTGTTCCCAGCAAGTACAGTGTATTGGACTGAAGAGAAGCTACTGTTCTTGTCAGTTTCCTAAGCAGAGTTGAACTAGATATGCCCCTTGTGTGTAGGAAGCACAGTTCTTTTGTTCTGAGCAAGCTCACTGTTCTGGCCCTATAGGAAACACAGGAGAGTAGAAGAGTGCTGTTTTCTCAAAAGCAGAGTGTGTTTCTTGTAAGGCGAGCTAGCATTTGTTTCCCAGTCCCTAACGGAGTTGAATCCCATGCAGTTTCTGGTCCTACGAGCAAGAGTTGTTTTCTGCTAAGAAGAGTCACTATTGCGCTCCCATTGCCATACACAGTGCAAATAGCACTCGCATCTGTTCCCAGCAAGTACAGTGTATTGGACTGAAGAGAAGCTACTGTTCTTGTCAGATTCCTAAGCAGAGTTGAACTAGATATGCCCCGTGTGTGTAGGAAGCACAGTTCTTTAGTTCTGAGCAAGCTCACTGTTCTGGCCCTATAGGAAACACAGGAGAGTAGAAGAGTGCTGTTTTCTCAAAAGCAGAGTGTGTTTCTTGCAAGGCGAGCTAGCGTTTGTTTCCCAGTCCTAAAAGGAGTTGAATCCCATGCAGTTTCTGGTCCTACGAGCAAGAGTTGTTTTCTGCTAAGAAGAGTCACTATTGCGCTCCCATTGCCATACACAGTGCAAATAGCACTCGCGTCTGTTCCCAGCAAGTACAGTGTATTGGACTGAAGAGAAGCTACTGTTCTTGTCAGTTTCCTAAGCAGAGTTGAACCAGATATGCCCCTTGTGTGTAGGAAGCACAGTTCTTTTGTTCTGAGCAAGCTCACTGTTCTGGCCCTATAGGAAACACAGGAGAGTAGAAGAGTGCTGTTTTCTCAAAAGCAGAGTATGTTTCTTGCAAGGCGAGCTAGCGTTTGTTACCCAGTCCTAAACGGAGTTGAATCCCATGCAGTTTCTTGTCCTACGAGCAAGAGTTGTTTTCTGCTAAGAAGAGTCACTATTGCGCTCCCATTGCCATACACAGTGCAAATAGCATTCGCGTCTCTTCCCAGCAAGTACAGTGTATTGGACTGAAGAGAAGCTACTGTTCTTGTCAGTTTCCTAAGCAGAGTTGAACTAGATATGCCCCGTGTGTGTAGGAAGCACAGTTCTTTTGTTCTGAGCAAGCTCACTGTTCTGGCCCTATAGGAAACACAGGAGAGTAGAAGAGTGCTGTTTTCTCAAAAGCAGAGTGTGTTTCTTGCAAGGCGAGCTAGCGTTTGTTTCCCAGTCCTAAATGGAGTTGAAACCCATGCAGATTTGGTCCTACCAGCAAGAGTTGTTTTCTGCTAAGAAGAGCCACTATTGCGCTCCCATTGCCATACACAGTGCAAATAGCACTCGCGTCTGTTCCCAGCAAGTACAGTGTATTGGACTGAAGAGAAGCTACTGTTCTTGTCAGTTTCCTAAGCAGAGTCGAACTAGATATGCCCCGTGTGTGTAGGAAGCACAGTTCTTTTGTTCTGAGCAAGCTCAATGTTCTGGCCCTATAGGAAACACAGGAGAGTAGAAGAGTGCTGTTTTCTCAAAAGCAGAGTGTGTTTCTTGCAAGGCGAGCTAGCGTTTGTTTCCCAGTCCTAAACGGAGTTGAATCCCATGCAGTTTCTGGTCCTATTAGCAAGAGTTGTTTTCTGCTAAGAAGAGTCACTATTGCGCTCCCATTGCCATACACAGTGCAAATAGCACTCGCGTCTGTTCCCAGCAAGTACAGTGTATTGGACTGAAGAGAAGCTACTGTTCTTGTCAGTTTCCTAAGCAGAGTTGAACTAGATATGCCCCTTGTGTGTAGGAAGCACAGTTCTTTTGTTCTGAGCAAGCTCACTGTTCTGGCCCTATAGGAAACACAGGAGAGTAGAAGAGTGCTGTTTTCTCAAAAGCAGAGTGTGTTTCTTGTAAGGCGAGCTAGCATTTGTTTCCCAGTCCCTAACGGAGTTGAATCCCATGCAGTTTCTGGTCCTACAAGCAAGAGTTGTTTTCTGCTAAGAAGAGTCACTATTGCGCTCCCATTGCCATACACAGTGCAAATAGCACTCGCGTCTGTTCCAAGCAAGTACAGTGTATTGGACTGAAGAGAAGCTACTGTTCTTGTCAGATTCCTAAGCAGAGTTGAACTAGATATGCCCCGTGTGTGTAGGAAGCACAGTTCTTTAGTTCTGAGCAAGCTCACTGTTCTGGCCCTATAGGAAACACAGGAGAGTAGAAGAGTGCTGTTTTCTCAAAAGCAGAGTGTGTTTCTTGCAAGGCGAGCTAGCGTTTGTTTCCCAGTCCTAAACGGAGTTGAATCCCATGCAGATTTGGTCCTACCAGCAAGAGTTGTTTTCTGCTAAGAAGAGCCACTATTGCGCTCCCATTGCCAAACACAGTGCAAATAGCACTCGCGTCTGTTCCCAGCAATTACAGTGTATGGGACTGAAGAGAAGCTACTGTTCTTGTCAGTTTCCTAAGCAGAGTTGAACTAGATATGCCCCGTGTGTGTAGGAAGCACAGTTCTTTTGTTCTGAGCAAGCTCACTGTTCTGGCCCTATAGGAAACACAGGAGAGTAGAAGAGTGCTGCTTTCTCAAAAGCAGAGTGTGTTTCTTGTAAGGCGAGCTAGCATTTGTTTCCCAGTCCCTAACGGAGTTGAATCCCATGCAGTTTCTGGTCCTACGAGCAAGAGTTGTTTTCTGCTAAGAAGAGTCACTATTGCGCTCCCATTGCCATACACAGTGCAAATAGCACTCGCGTCTGTTCCCAGCAAGTACAGTGTATTGGACTGAAAAGAAGCTACTGTTCTTGTCAGATTCCTAAGCAGAGGTGAACTAGATATGCCCCGTGTGTGTAGGAAGCACAGTTCTTTAGTTCTGAGCAAGCTCACTGTTCTGGCCCTATAGGAAACACAGGAGAGTAGAAGAGTGCTGTTTTCTCAAAAGCAGAGTGTGTTTCTTGCAAGGCGAGCTAGCGTTTGTTTCCCAGTCCTAAACGGAGTTGAATCCCATGCAGTTTCTGGTCCTATGAGCAAGAGTTGTTTTCTGCTAAGAAGAGTCACTATTGCGCTCCCATTGCCATACACAGTGCAAATAGCACTCGCGTCTGTTCCCAGCAAGTACAGTGTATTGGACTGAAGAGAAGCTACTGTTCTTGTCAGTTTCCTAAGCAGAGTTGAACCAGATATGCCCCTTGTGTGTAGGAAGCACAGTTCTTTTGTTCTGAGCAAGCTCACTGTTCTGGCCCTATAGGAAACACAGGAGAGTAGAAGAGTGCTGTTTTCTCAAAAGCAGAGTGTGTTTCTTGCAAGGCGAGCTAGCGTTTGTTACCCAGTCCTAAACGGAGTTGAATCCCATGCAGTTTCTGGTCCTACGAGCAAGAGTTGTTTTCTGCTAAGAAGAGTCACTATTGCGCTCCCATTGCCATACACAGTGCAAATAGCACTCGCGTCTCTTCCCAGCAAGTACAGTGTATTGGACTGAAGAGAAGCTACTGTTCTTGTCAGTTTCCTAAGCAGAGTTGAACTAGATATGCCCCGTGTGTGTAGGAAGCACAGTTCTTTTGTTCTGAGCAAGCTCACTGTTCTGGCCCTATAGGAAACACAGGAGAGTAGAAGAGTGCTGTTTTTTCAAAAGCAGAGTGTGTTTCTTGCAAGGCGAGCTAGCGTTTGTTTCCCAGTCCTAAACGGAGTTGAATCCCATGCAGATTTGGTCCTACCAGCAAGAGTTGTTTTCTGCTAAGAAGAGCCACTATTGTGCTCCCATTGCCATACACAGTGCAAATAGCACTCGCGTCTGTTCCCAGCAAGTACAGTGTATTGGACTGAAGAGAAGCTACTGTTCTTGTCAGTTTCCTAAGCAGAGTCGAACTAGATATGCCCCGTGTGTGTAGGAAGCACAGTTCTTTTGTTCTGAGCAAGCTCACTGTTCTGGCCCTATAGGAAACACAGGAGAGTAGAAGAGTGCTGTTTTCTCAAAAGCAGAGTGTGTTTCTTGTAAGGCGAGCTAGCGTTTGTTTCCCAGTCCTAAACGGAGTTGGATCCCATGCAGTTTCTGGTCCTATGAGCAAGAGTTGTTTTCTGCTAAGAAGAGCCACTATTGCGCTCCCATTGCCATACACAGTGCAAATAGCACTCGCGTCTGTTCCCAGCAAGTACAGTGTATTGGACTGAAGAGAAGCTACTGTTCTTGTCAGTTTCCTAAGCAGAGTTGAACTAGATATGCCCCTTGTGTGTAGGAAGCACAGTTCTTTTGTTCTGAGCAAGCTCACTGTTCTGGCCCTATAGGAAACACAGGAGAGTAGAAGAGTGCTGTTTTCTCAAAAGCAGAGTGTGTTTCTTGCAAGGCGAGCTAGCGTTTGTTTCCCAGTCCTAAACGGAGTTGAATCCCATGCAGTTTCTGGTCCTACGAGCAAGAGTTGTTTTCTGCTAAGAAGAGTCACTATTGCGCTCCCATTGCCATACACAGTGCAAATAGCACTCGCATCTGTTCCCAGCAAGTACAGTGTATTGGACTGAAGAGAAGCTACTGTTCTTGTCAGATTCCTAAGCAGAGTTGAACTAGATATGCCCCGTGTGTGTAGGAAGCACAGTTCTTTAGTTCTGAGCAAGCTCACTGTTCTGGCCCTATAGGAAACACAGGAGAGTAGAAGAGTGCTGTTTTCTCAAAAGCAGAGTGTGTTTCTTGCAAGGCGAGCTAGCGTTTGTTTCCCAGTCCTAAAAGGAGTTGAATCCCATGCAGTTTCTGGTCCTACGAGCAAGAGTTGTTTTCTGCTAAGAAGAGTCACTATTGCGCTCCCATTGCCATACACAGTGCAAATAGCACTCGCGTCTGTTCCCAGCAAGTACAGTGTATTGGACTGAAGAGAAGCTACTGTTCTTGTCAGTTTCCTAAGCAGAGTTGAACCAGATATGCCCCTTGTGTGTAGGAAGTACAGTTCTTTTGTTCTGAGCAAGCTCACTGTTCTGGCCCTATAGGAAACACAGGAGAGTAGAAGAGTGCTGTTTTCTCAAAAGCAGAGTATGTTTCTTGCAAGGCGAGCTAGCGTTTGTTACCCAGTCCTAAACGGAGTTGAATCCCATGCAGTTTCTTGTCCTACGAGCAAGAGTTGTTTTCTGCTAAGAAGAGTCACTATTGCGCTCCCATTGCCATACACAGTGCAAATAGCATTCGCGTCTCTTCCCAGCAAGTACAGTGTATTGGACTGAAGAGAAGCTACTGTTCTTGTCAGTTTCCTAAGCAGAGTTGAACTAGATATGCCCCGTGTGTGTAGGAAGCACAGTTCTTTTGTTCTGAGCAAGCTCACTGTTCTGGCCCTATAGGAAACACAGGAGAGTAGAAGAGTGCTGTTTTCTCAAAAGCAGAGTGTGTTTCTTGCAAGGCGAGCTAGCGTTTGTTTCCCAGTCCTAAATGGAGTTGAAACCCATGCAGATTTGGTCCTACCAGCAAGAGTTGTTTTCTGCTAAGAAGAGCCACTATTGCGCTCCCATTGCCATACACAGTGCAAATAGCACTCGCGTCTGTTCCCAGCAAGTACAGTGTATTGGACTGAAGAGAAGCTACTGTTCTTGTCAGTTTCCTAAGCAGAGTCGAACTAGATATGCCCCGTGTGTGTAGGAAGCACAGTTCTTTTGTTCTGAGCAAGCTCAATGTTCTGGCCCTATAGGAAACACAGGAGAGTAGAAGAGTGCTGTTTTCTCAAAAGCAGAGTGTGTTTCTTGCAAGGCGAGCTAGCGTTTGTTTCCCAGTCCTAAACGGAGTTGAATCCCATGCAGTTTCTGGTCCTACGAGCAAGAGTTGTTTTCTGCTAAGAAGAGTCACTATTGCGCTCCCATTGCCATACACAGTACAAATAGCACTCGCGTCTGTTCCCAGCAAGTACAGTGTATTGGACTGAAGAGAAGCTACTGTTCTTGTCAGACTCCTATGCAGAGTTGAACTAGATATGCCCCGTGTGTGTAGGAAGCACAGTTCTTTAGTTCTGAGCAAGCTCACTGTTCTGGCCCTATAGGAAACACAGGAGAGTAGAAGAGTGCTGTTTTCTCAAAAGCAGAGTGTGTTTCTTGCAAGGCGAGCTAGCGTTTGTTTCCCAGTCCTAAACGGAGTTGAATCCCATGCAGTTTCTGGTCCTACGAGCAAGAGTTGTTTTCTGCTAAGAAGAGTCACTATTGCGCTCCCATTGCCATACACAGTGCAAATAGCACTCGCGTCTGTTCCCAGCAAGTACAGTGTATTGGACTGAAGAGAAGCTACTGTTCTGGTCAGTTTCCTAAGCAGAGTTGAACCAGATATGCCCCTTGTGTGTAGGAAGCACAGTTCTTTTGTTCTGAGCAAGCTCACTGTTCTGGCCCTATAGGAAACACAGGAGAGTAGAAGAGTGCTGTTTTCTCAAAAGCAGAGTGTGTTTCTTGCAAGGCGAGCTAGCGTTTGTTACCCAGTCCTAAACGGAGTTGAATCCCATGCAGTTTCTGGTCCTACGAGCAAGAGTTGTTTTCTGCTAAGAAGAGTCACTATTGCGCTCCCATTTCCATACACAGTGCAAATAGCACTCGCGTCTCTTCCCAGCAAGAACAGTGTATTGGACTGAAGAGAAGCTACTGTTCTTGTCAGTTTCCTAAGCAGAGTTGAACTAGATATGCCCCGTGTGTGTAGGAAGCACAGTTCTTTTGTTCTGAGCAAGCTCACTGTTCTGGCCCTATAGGAAACACAGGAGAGTAGAAGAGTGCTGTTTTCTCAAAAGCAGAGTGTGTTTCTTGCAAGGCGAGCTAGCGTTTGTTTCCCAGTCCTAAACGGAGTTGAATCCATGCAGATTTGGTCCTACCAGCAAGAGTTGTTTTCTGCTAAGAAGAGCCACTATTGCGCTCCCATTGCCATACACAGTGCAAATAGCACTCGCGTCTCTTCCCAGCAAGTACAGTGTATTGGACTGAAGAGAAGCTACTGTTCTTGTCAGTTTCCTAAGCAGAGTTGAACCAGATATGCCCCTTGTGTGTAGGAAGCACAGTTCTTTTGTTCTGAGCAAGCTCACTGTTCTGGCCCTATAGGAAACACAGGAGAGTAGAAGAGTGCTGTTTTCTCAAAAGCAGAGTGTGTTTCTTGCAAGGCGAGCTACCGTTTGTTACCCAGTCCTAAACGGAGTTGAATCCCATGCAGTTTCTGGTCCTACGAGCAAGAGTTGTTTTCTGCTAAGAAGAGTCACTATTGCGCTCCCATTGCCATACACAGTGCAAATAGCACTCGCGTCTCTTCCCAGCAAGTACAGTGTATTGGACTGAAGAGAAGCTACTGTTCTTGTCAGTTTCCTAAGCAGAGTTGAACTAGATATGCCCCGTGTGTGTAGGAAGCACAGTTCTTTTGTTCTGAGCAAGCTCACTGTTCTGGCCCTATAGGAAACACAGGAGAGTAGAAGAGTGCTGTTTTCTCAAAAGCAGAGTGTGTTTCTTGCAAGGCGAGCTAGCGTTTGTTTCCCAGTCCTAAACGGAGTTGAATCCCATGCAGATTTGGTCCTACCAGCAAGAGTTGTTTTCTGCTAAGAAGAGCCACTATTGTGCTCCCATTGCCATACACAGTGCAAATAGCACTCGCGTCTGTTCCCAGCAAGTACAGTGTATTGGACTGAAGAGAAGCTACTGTTCTTGTCAGTTTCCTAAGCAGAGTCGAACTAGATATGCCCCGTGTGTGTAGGAAGCACAGTTCTTTTGTTCTGAGCAAGCTCACTGTTCTGGCCCTATAGGAAACACAGGAGAGTAGAAGAGTGCTGTTTTCTCAAAAGCAGAGTGTGTTTCTTGTAAGGCGAGCCAGCGTTTGTTTCCCAGTCCTAAACGGAGTTGAATCCCATGCAGTTTCTGGTCCTAGGAGCAAGAGTTGTTTTCTGCTAAGAAGAGTCACTATTGTGCTCCCATTGCCATACACAGTGCAAATAGCACTCGCGTCTGTTCCCAGCAAGTACAGTGTATTGGACTGAAGAGAAGCTACTGTTCTTGTCAGTTTCCTAAGCAGAGTTGAACTAGATATGCCCCTTGTGTGTAGGAAGCACAGTTCTTTTGTTCTGAGCAAGCTCACTGTTCTGGCCCTATAGGAAACACAGGAGAGTAGAAGAGTGCTGTTTTCTCAAAAGCAGAGTGTGTTTCTTGCAAGGCGAGCTAGCGTTTGTTTCCCAGTCCTAAACGGAGTTGAATCCCATGGAGATTCTGGTCCTACGAGCAAGAGTTGTTTTCTGCTAAGAAGAGTCACTATTGCGCTCCCATTGCCATACACAGTGCAAATAGCACTCGCGTCTGTTCCCAGCAAGTACAGTGTATTGGACTGACGAGAAGCTACTGTTCTTGTCAGTTTCCTAAGCAGAGTTGAACTAGATATGCCCCGTGTGTGTAGGAAGCACAGTTCTTTTGTTCTGAGCAAGCTCACTGTTCTGGCCCTATAGGAAACACAGGAGAGTAGAAGAGTGCTGTTTTCTCAAAAGCAGAGTGTGTTTCTTGCAAGGCGAGCTAGCGTTTGTTTCCCAGTCCTAAACGGAGTTGAATCCCATGCAGTTTCTGGTCCTACGAGCAAGAGTTGTTTTCTGCTAAGAAGAGTCACTATTGTGCTCCCTTTGCCATACACAGTGCAAATAGCCCTCGCGTCTGTTCCTAGCAAGTACAGTGTATTGGACTGAAGAGAAGCTACTGTTCTTGTCAGTTTCCTAAGCAGTGTTGAACTAGATATGCCCCGTGTGTGTAGGAAGCACAGTTCTTTTGTTCTGAGGAAGCTCACTGTTCTGGCCCTATAGGAAACACAGGAGAGTAGAAGAGTGCTGTTTTCTCAAAAGCAGAGTGTGTTTCTTGTAAGGCGAGCTAGCGTTTGTTTCCCAGTCCTAAAGGGAGTTGAATCCCATGCAGTTTCTGGTCCTACGAGCAAGAGTTGTTTTCTGCTAAGAAGAGTCACTATTGTGCTCCCATTGCCATACACAGTGCAAATAGCACTCCCGTCTCTTCCCAACAAGTACAGTGTATTGGACTGAAGAGAAGCTACTGTTCTTGTCAGTTTCCTAAGCAGAGTTTAACTAGATATGCCCCTTGTGTGTAGGAAGCACAGTTCTTTTGTTCTGATCAAGCTCACTGTTCTTGCCCTATAGGAAACACAGGAGAGTAGTAGAGTGCTGTTTTCTCAAAAGCAGAGTGTGTTTCTTTTAAGGCGAGCTAGAGTTTGTTTCCCAGTTCTAAATGGAGTTGAATCCCATGCAGTTTCTGGTCCTACGAGCAAGAGTTGTTTTCTGCTAAGAAGAGTCACTATTGCGCTCCCATTGCCATACACAGTGCAAATAGCACTCGTGTCTGTTCCCAGCAAGTACAGTGTATTGGACTGAAGAGAAGCTACTGTTCTTGTCAGTTTCCTAAGCAGAGTTGAACTAGATATGCCCCGTGTGTGTAGGAAGCACAGTTCTTTTGTTCTGAGCAAGCTCACTGTTCTGGCCCTATAGGAAACACAGGAGAGTAGTAGAGTGCTGTTTTCTCAAAAGCAGAGTGTGTTTCTTGTAAGGCGAGCTAGCGTTTGTTTCCCAGTCCTAAAGGGAGTTGAATCCCATGCAGTTTCTTGTCCTACGAGCAAGAGTTGTTTTCTGCTAAGAAGAGTAACTATTGCGCTCCCATTGCCATACACAGTGCAAATAGCACTCTCATCTGTTCCCAGCAAGTACAGTGTATTTGACTGAAGAGAAGCTACTGTTCTTGTCAGTTTCCTAAGCAGAGTTGAACTAGATATGCCCCGTGTGTGTATGAAGCACAGTTCTTTTGTTCTGAGCAACCTCACTGTTCTGGCCCTATAGGAAACACAGGAGAGTAGAAGAGTGCTGTTTTCTCAAAAGCAGAGTGTGTTTCTTGCAAGGCGAGCTAGCGTTTGTTTCCCAGTCCTAAACGGAGTTGAATCCCATGCAGTTTCTGGTCCTACGAGCAAGAGTTGTTTTCTGCTAAGAAGAGTCACTATTGCGCTCCCATTGCCATACACAGTGCAAATAGCACTCGCGTCTGTTCCCAGCAAGTACAGTGTATTGGACTGAAGAGAAGCTACTGTTCTTGTCAGTTTCCTAAGCAGAGTTGAACTAGATATGCCCCGTGTGTGTAGGAAGCACAGTTCTTTTGTTCTGAGCAAGCTCACTGTTCTGGCCCTATAGGAAACACAGGAGAGTAGTAGAGTGCTGTTTTCTCAAAAGCAGAGTGTGTTTCTTTTAAGGCGAGCTATAGTTTGTTTCCCAGTTCTAAATGGAGTTGAATCCCATGCAGTTTCTGGTCCTACGAGCAAGAGTTGGTTTCTGCTAAGAAGAGTCACTATTGCGCTCCCATTGAAATACGCAGTGCAAATAGCACTCGCGTCTGTCCCCAGCAAGTACAGTGTATTGGACTGAAGAGAAGCTACTGTTCTTGTCAGTTTCCTAAGCAGAGTTGAACTAGATATGCCCCGTGTGCGTAGGAAGCACAGTTCTTTTGTTCTGAGCAAGCTCACTGTTCTGGCCCTATAGGAAACACAGGAGAGTAGAAGAGTGCTGTTTTCTCAAAAGCAGAGTGTGTTTCTTGCAAGGCGAGCTAGCGTTTGTTTCCCAGTCCTAAACGGAGTTGAATCCCATGCAGTTTGTGGTCCTATGAGCAAGAGTTGTTTTCTGCTGAGAAGAGTCACTATTGTGCTCCCATTGCCATACACAGTGCAAATATCACTCGCGTCTGTTCCCAGCAATTACAGTGTATTAGACTGAAGAGAAGCTACTGTTCTTGTCAGTTTCCTAAGCAGAGTTGAAGTAGATATGCCCCGTGTGTGTAGGAAGCACAGTTCTTTTGTTCTGAGCAAGCTCACTGTTCTGGCCCTATAGGAAACACAGGAGAGTAGAAGAGTGCTGTTTTCTCAAAAGCAGACTGTGTTTCTTGTAAGGCGAGCCAGCGTTTGTTTCCCAGTCCTAAATGGAGTTGAATCCCATGCAGTTTCTGGTCCTACGAGCAAGAGTTGTTTTCTGCTAAGAAGAGTCACTATTGCACTCCCATTGCCATACACAGTGCAAATAGCACTCGTGTCTGTTCCCAGCAAGTACAGTGTATTGGACTGAAGAGAAGCTACTGTTCTTGTCAATTTCCTAAGCAGAGTTGAACTAGATATGCCCCGTGTGTGTAGGAAGCACAGTTCTTTTGTTCTGAGCAAGCTCACTGTTCTGGCCCTATAGGAAACACAGGAGAGTAGTAGAGTGCTGTTTTCTCAAAAGCAGAGTGTGTTTCTTGTAAGGCGAGCTAGCGTTTGTTTCCCAGTCCTAAACGGAGTTGAATCCCATGCAGTTTCTGGTCCTACGAGCAAGAGTTGTTTTCTGCTAAGAAGAGTAACTATTGCGCTCCCATTGCCATACACAGTGCAAATAGCACTCGCATCTGTTCCCAGCAAGTACAGTGTATTGGACTGAAGAGAAGCTACTGTTCTTGTCAGTTTCCTAAGCAGAGTTGAACTAGATATGCCCCGTGTGTGTAGGAAGCACAGTTCTTTTGTTCTGAGCAAGCTCACTGTTCTGGCCCTATAGGAAACACAGGAGAGTAGAAGAGTGCTGTTTTCTCAAAAGCAGAGTGTGTTTCTTGCAAGGCGAGCTAGCGTTTGTTTCCCAGTCCTAAACGGAGTTGAATCCCATGCAGTTTCTGGTCCTACGAGCAAGAGTTGTTTTCTGCTAAGAAGAGTCACTATTGCGCTCCCATTGCCATACACAGTGCAAATAGCACTCGCGTCTGTTCCCAGCAAGTACAGTGTATTGGACTGAAGAGAAGCTACTGTTCTTGTCAGTTTCCTAAGCAGAGTTGAACTAGATATGCCCCGTGTGTGTAGGAAGCACAGTTCTTTTGTTCTGAGCAAGCTCACTGTTCTGGCCCTATAGGAAACACAGGAGAGTAGAAGAGTGCTGTTTTCTCAAAAGCAGAGTGTGTTTCTTGCAAGGCGAGCTAGCGTTTGTTACCCAGTCCTAAACGGAGTTGAATCCCATGCAGTTTCTGGTCCTACGAGCAAGAGTTGTTTTCTGCTAAGAAGAGTCACTATTGCGCTCCCATTGCCATACACAGTGCAAATAGCACTCGTGTCTGTTCCCAGCAAGTACAGTGTATTGGACTGAAGAGAAGCTACTGTTCTTGTCAGGTTCCTAAGCAGAGTTGAACTAGATATGCCCCGTGTGTGTAGGAAGCACAGTTCTTTTGTTCTGAGCAAGCTCACTGTTCTGGCCCTATAGGAAACACAGGAGAGTAGTAGAGTGCTGTTTTCTCAAAAGCAGAGTGTGTTTCTTGTAAGGCAAGCTAGCTTTTGTTTCCCAGTCCTAAACGGAGTTGAATCCCATGCAGTTTCTGGTCCTACGAGCAAGAGTTGTTTTCTGCTAAGAAGAGTCACTATTGCGCTCCCATTGCCATACACAGTGCAAATAGCACTCGCGTCTGTTCCTAGCAAGTACAGTGTATTGGACTGAAGAGAAGCTACTGTTCTTGTCAGTTTCCTAAGCAGTGTTGAACTAGATATGCCCCGTGTGTGTAGGAAGCACAGTTCTTTTGTTCTGAGGAAGCTCACTGTTCTGGCCCTATAGGAAACACAGGAGAGTAGTAGAGTGCTGTTTTCTCAAAAGCAGAGTGTGTTTCTTTTAAGGCGAGCTAGAGTTTGTTTCCCAGTTCTAAATGGAGTTGAATCCCATGCAGTTTCTGGTCCTACGAGCAAGAGTTGTTTTCTGCTAAGAAGAGTCACTATTGCGCTCCCATTGAAATACGCAGTGCAAATAGCACTCGCGTCTGTCCCCAGCAAGTACAGTGTATTGGACTGAAGAGAAGCTACTGTTCTTGTCAGTTTCCTAAGCAGAGTTGAACTAGATATGCCCCGTGTGCGTAGGAAGCACAGTTCTTTTGTTCTGAGCAAGCTCACTGTTCTGGCCCTATAGGAAACACAGGAGAGTAGAAGAGTGCTGTTTTCTCAAAAGCAGAGTGTGTTTCTTGTAAGGCGAGCTAGCGTTTGTTTCCCAGTCCTAAACGGAGTTGAATCCCATGCAGTTTGTGGTCCTATGAGCAAGAGTTGTTTTCTGCTGAGAAGAGTCACTATTGTGCTCCCATTGCCATACACAGTGCAAATATCACTCGCGTCTGTTCCCAGCAATTACAGTGTATTGGACTGAAGAGAAGCTACTGTTCTTGTCAGTTTCCTAAGCAGAGTTGAAGTAGATATGCCCCGTGTGTGTAGGAAGCACAGTTCTTTTGTTCTGAGCAAGCTCACTGTTCTGGCCCTATAGGAAACACAGGAGAGTAGAAGAGTGCTGTTTTCTCAAAAGCAGACTGTGTTTCTTGTAAGGCGAGCCAGCGTTTGTTTCCCAGTCCTAAATGGAGTTGAATCCCATGCAGTTTCTGGTCCTACGAGCAAGAGTTGTTTTCTGCTAAGAAGAGTCACTATTGCACTCCCATTGCCATACACAGTGCAAATAGCACTCGTGACTGTTCCCAGCAAGTACAGTGTATTGGACTGAAGAGAAGCTACTGTTCTTGTCAGTTTCCTAAGCAGAGTTGAACTAGATATGCCCCGTGTGTGTAGGAAGCACAGTTCTTTTGTTCTGAGCAAGCACACTGTTCTGGCCCTATAGGAAACAGAGGAGAGTAGTAGAGTGCTGTTTTCTCAAAAGCAGAGTGTGTTTCTTGTAAGGCGAGCTAGCGTTTGTTTCCCAGTCCTAAACGGAGTTGAATCCCATGCAGTTTCTGGTCCTACGAGCAAGAGTTGTTTTCTGCTAAGAAGAGTAACTATTGCGCTCCCATTGCCATACACAGTGCAAATAGCACTCGCATCTGTTCCCAGCAAGTACAGTGTATTGGACTGAAGAGAAGCTACTGTTCTTGTCAGTTTCCTAAGCAGAGTTGAACTAGATATGCCCCGTGTGTGTAGGAAGCACAGTTCTTTTGTTCTGAGCAAGCTCACTGTTCTGGCCCTATAGGAAACACAGGAGAGTAGAAGAGTGCTGTTTTCTCAAAAGCAGAGTGTGTTTCTTGTAAGGCGAGCTAGCGTTTGTTTCCCAGTCCTAAACGGAGTTGAATCCCATGCAGTTTCTGGTCCTACGAGCAAGAGTTGTTTTCTGCTAAGAAGAGTCACTATTGCGCTCCCATTGCCATACACAGTGCAAATAGCACTCGCGTCTCTTCCCAAAAAGTACAGTGTATTGGACTGAAGAGAAGCTACTGTTCTTGTCAGTTTCCTAACCAGAGTTTAACTAGATATGCCCCTTGTGTGTAGGAAGCACAGTTCTTTTGTTCTGATCAAGCTCACTGTTCTTGCCCTATAGGAAACACAGGAGAGTAGTAGCGTGCTGTTTTCTCAAAAGCAGAGTGTGTTTCTTTTAAGGCGAGCTAGAGTTTGTTTCCCAGTTCTAAATGGAGTTGAATCCCATGCAGTTTCTGGTCCTACGAGCAAGAGTTGGTTTCTGCTAAGAAGAGTCACTATTGCGCTCCCATTGAAATACGCAGTGCAAATAGCACTCGCGTCTGTCCCCAGCAAGTACAGTGTATTGGACTGAAGAGAAGCTACTGTTCTTGTCAGTTTCCTAAGCAGAGTTGAACTAGATATGCCCCGTGTGCGTAGGAAGCACAGTTCTTTTGTTCTGAGCAAGCTCACTGTTCTGGCCCTATAGGAAACACAGGAGAGTAGAAGAGTGCTGTTTTCTCAAAAGCAGAGTGTGTTTCTTGTAAGGCGAGCTAGCGTTTGTTTCCCAGTCCTAAACGGAGTTGAATCCCATGCAGTTTGTGGTCCTATGAGCAAGAGTTGTTTTCTGCTGAGAAGAGTCACTATTGTGCTCCCATTGCCATACACAGTGCAAATATCACTCGAGTATGTTCCCAGCAATTACAGTGTATTGGACTGAAGAGAAGCTACTGTTCTTGTCAGTTTCCTAAGCAGAGTTGAAGTAGATATGCCCCGTGTGTGTAGGAAGCACAGTTCTTTTGTTCTGAGCAAGCTCACTGTTCTGGCCCTATAGGAAACACAGGAGAGTAGAAGAGTGCTGTTTTCTCAAAAGCAGACTGTGTTTCTTGTAAGGCGAGCCAGCGTTTGTTTCCCAGTCCTAAATGGAGTTGAATCCCATGCAGTTTCTGGTCCTACGAGCAAGAGTTGTTTTCTGCTAAGAAGAGTCACTATTGCACTCCCATTGCCATACACAGTGCAAATAGCACTCGTGTCTGTTCCCAGCAAGTACAGTGTATTGGACTGAAGAGAAGCTACTGTTCTTGTCAATTTCCTAAGCAGAGTTGAACTAGATATGCCCCGTGTGTGTAGGAAGCACAGTTCTTTTGTTCTGAGCAAGCTCACTGTTCTGGCCCTATAGGAAACACAGGAGAGTAGTAGAGTGCTGTTTTCTCAAAAGCAGAGTGTGTTTCTTGTAAGGCGAGCTAGCGTTTGTTTCCCAGTCCTAAACGGAGTTGAATCCCATGCCGTTTCTGGTCCTACGAGCAAGAGTTGTTTTCTGCTAAGAAGAGTAACTATTGCGCTCCCATTGCCATACACAGTGCAAATAGCACTCGCATCTGTTCCCAGCAAGTACAGTGTATTGGACTGAAGAGAAGCTACTGTTCTTGTCAGTTTCCTAAGCAGAGTTGAACTAGATATGCCCCGTGTGTGTAGGAAGCACAGTTCTTTTGTTCTGAGCAAGCTCACTGTTCTGGCCCTATAGGAAA